>NC_056563.1:24980582-24982423 GCF_013358625.1 Macadamia integrifolia | reverse complement strand
CCCAAAACTCAAGGGCGAGATGCCCATTCCCCAACTCCCCCCCCCCCTCTTCTCAACCTCACAATCAAATTCCTTTTCTTCTTTGTTGTTTTCTTTATTTTTGAGTGATGTAAGATCATTATTAGACTTACAAATACATCAGCAAGATTGAGACCAGAAGGCAGCCTTGCAGCCAGAATGGAGCCAAACCTGTTAGGGTTTTGATGTACCATTCGAACCCTCCTATCTTCCCGCCAGGAGACCAGCTTTAGCCCCTTTTTTAGGGTTGTTCATATAGAGGGGAGCTCATCCAGAGTTTGGAGGTCATTCAACGCCTGTAGTTGCTGGTACTGTAGAACTGCATAAAGTGTCCTAATTCATGTCGACAGCCTATCTCTCAATCCAACCAGCGGAATTGTCTCATCTTTTAAAGGTTTGTTGACATATATAGAACCTTCATCTACTCCAAATTTCGGCTCCATCAGAGCCACAGTTTGTGAGTTCTCGAATTCCTCCCTATTCAACCAAATTTTGAGATCTTGCCTTGGATTAGGATCACTTGTGATTCTAGTCTCACATTAATACCCTTCACTGAAATAGCCCCCCCTTCTTCCCTTCCTCTATTCTCCCATCCAGAGTTTGGAGCTATTGTTCACAACCTTGAAGGACCATCATCAAGTTCCAGAAGAAACACGACCAGAAGATCGAGTTTCTTGCTGCTGCTCCTGGTGGTTGAAGATTCCAGCAGAAACCTTCGAGGGCCTGTATCTCCTGATCAGGCCAACCAATCCCACCAAGGTTTGGACTGAAGAATAGCCACCATTACTCCTTCCTTCAATGGTAACTTGGGCCCAATCCACTGGTTAGATTTGTCTGTTTGTGGGTTTCTAATTCTAGTTTTAACTTTATAATTTTGAGTCCCTGTCAGAACTCAACATCCAATCATTGGTTTTGGCTAAATTTTCTAGGAGTAATTCCCACCAACAGAGGCTACCTTTGAATGGAAGGTCTGATCCATCGAAGTTCTCAGTTACTAAATCTGATATAGTTTCTAATTATGTGATCCAGCCTACAGTACAGGATGAGTGCTGTCCTTTTCCTTGGTAATTGATCAACGCCTAGCATTGTATTTCAGTCCTTTACAGTATTGGTGTCATAAGGTTTAAATCAGTGCTTGCAAGTTATTTCTTTTTAAGTGTTGTTGGAATCCTTGGGTAATTTACTGTTGACAGTATTGACCGTGACTGTAGGATAGGATATCAGTACCAAGTGGGTCACCCATATAAGTATAACTATTTGATCAGTATATCTCACAGTATACCATATATCATATATGAATGCACCAACTTGACCAAAGGAAAAGGAGAGGGGAAGATAGAAATGTCAGTCATAACAAAACTTACGTCAATGTTGAACCTTGGCACTTGAAAGAAGATATAATAAGACATATGGCCCAAGAAGAAGCCATCGCCACCATTGCCAGGGGAGTATCCAATGTGCTCTGATAAAGAAGACATGATCAGAATCTTTGAATCACCAAAATTTCTTGAGAGCAACATAACAACTATGTATGCCTACAAAAGAAACCTCCTTATTACATTTACTGTTAAGGAAAAAACAAGTCTAGCATTTCTCTTCCTTGGCAACTAACCAACATGAACCAACGGTTCAACATGTGTTTCCTTCCAACCAATCTGAAGTTCCAGATTAGGATGCAAAGGCATTACAACCTCAGATTGGGCTTTGGACTCATGTTGGAGGGCCCCAAAACATTGTCGGGTACCAAATCCGAGCCCAATATAAACATCTCTATATTAAAGGTCACCAACTTGATTTGTAGGTATTCACCCAAAAAAACAAAA
>NC_056563.1:24937694-24977220 GCF_013358625.1 Macadamia integrifolia | reverse complement strand
TGGTTTCCAAAGAAGATGAGATTTGGTTTCGAATTTTGAATCACGCGAACTTCAAAGTTCGGTTTTGCTTTTTTTTTTTTTTTTTTCTTTTTTTTTTAAGTGGGTTAATGGTAACCGAATAATTCGGTTTAATCCGGTTCGTCACGCTTTATTCGCTTTTTATATTCACTTTTGAAAAAACCGCGAATTTTACCAATTTTTATTTTTTATTCGGATTCGATCAGAATTTTTCATTTAATTCGGAAAAATTCGATTCGGCCGAATAATTTACGAATTATTCGGCCGAATTGCTAACTAGGGTCATCACTTAGATTAGGAGGATCCATTGCTAATTGAAATCGAAATAACTCCATCTGATTTCTCTAACCACGGGTTAGCATACGTATCAAATTATAGTTCGAGGAAGGAGTTAAAGCACCTTGGTCCACCCGGTAAAAACCAAACAACCCTAGGTCTTGCTCTCAATAAAGAAAATGTTTACAGTAGATACAAAGTAATGGTTGCTATAGTGGCTAGGTGCAAGAAGAAACTATGCAGGTTTGTAGAAGATAAGAAGCTTCGTAAGATAGGAATCACATGCAACATAGAATCCTACAAAAAAATATCCTACCAAACATGGATATAAGTATATTGAGTTACCCGATTAGGTTGGGACAAATCGAATAACTCAACATAAGTCAATACACCCCCCTCAAAGCGAAGAATCAAGAGTGCGAATCTTCAACTTGTCACGCATAATTAGGAATTGAGCCATTTGAAGCGCCTTTGTGAGAACATTTGCGATTTGTTCCTTGGTGGTGTAAATGAACGACACAGAAAGCTGACATGTAGCAACATGTTCGCACACAAAGTGATAGTTAATTTCCACATGTTTTTACGTAGAAGAAATGATTGGCAGATAAATGTGGCCAAAATATTATTATAAGGTCAGCAGACATGTCAGTCAAGGCCTTGTATTTCACCTTAGTGGATGATCAGGCTACCATTTTTGCTTGCTGGAGGTCCATGAAATGAGATTTGGACTGAGAAAAATGTCATAGCCAGCCATCGAACTACGATCTTCAGAGCTACCAGCCAATGAGCATCACTAAAAGTGCTAAGGAAAATATCGGAAGAACACTAAAGGAGAAGAGCATGTATGGATTTGGTTGGCCTTGAGGTGACGCAGGATGCGTTTGACTAGTGTCCAGTTGTCTTTGTTTGGAGCATGCATGCACTGACATGCCTTGTTAACAGATTAGATGACATCCGGACGAGTTTAATGTATTATAAGGAGCCAAAAATGGAGCGGTAGCAAGTCGGGTCAGGAAGCAAGGCACCCGGTATATCAAACAGTTTCATTGTTATAGCCATCGTAGTCTGAACATATTTCTAGTCAACTACACCAGTGCATGCATGTCATCAATATACCGAGATTGAAACAAAATAGTCCCTTGGAGCTGGATAGCTTCATGACTAAGAAAAAATGAAGGGGACCAAGGTATATAATAAAGAACTTGTTGGCTAGAAGGAGTAGGGATACTTAGGCTGTAGCACTAATGTCATCAACAAAAACAAAGGTTGCACCCGTATGATAGATGCACAATGAAGGATCTTTCTACGGAACCTAAAAGTGTAACTATAGCAAGAATTAAGTTGATTGTTGAAACTAGGTTCTTGGGGCCTGCTTGAGACCATAGAGTAAGCGATGAAGCTTGTATAATGGGTTAGATGGGAGTTGTCCTCAAAGCCTAAAGGTTGAACCATGAATTGTCTCACTGGCCAACCCTAAGAAACAGCAATGGCAGCTAACAGGGCATAAGGGCGAGCCCTGAGCTGCATGTGATGGATGCCGTTAGGGAGGGGTTCGGGTGGAGGGTGAGGGATAAGCTAAAGACCATTCAGAAGAGAGGAGGGATGGGTACGGGTGGCAGGAGAGATACGTTGTATAGGAGGGGTGGGTCGGGGTGCTAATGGGAGATGCAAGGGGGATGGGGATAATAGTTCGAAAACAAGTGGGGAAGGGGTTGTTGGGCGGTAAGGGTGTTGCAAAGATGGAAAAAGAGAGGGTAAACCAATAGGATCTGCAACCCAAGGGGAGGATAGGGAAGGCGGAGGTGGGGAAGGAACAGGGAGACACCGTCGAGAAGAAAAAACAGGACTCGTCAAAGTGGACGCGACAAGCAATATACATGTTGTTGGTGGCAAATTCCATAAGCAATAGCCAATGTGAGTGCTACTATAGCCTAGAAATACACACAAATTTGAAAGAAAGTCCATTTTATGAGCTTTGTATAGAGGAAGATATGGAAAACAACGGCACCTAAAAATACGAAGAAACAAATAATTGGGCTCCTTGTGATATACCAACAAGAACGAAGTGATGTGGTTAGAGACACGAGATGGCATCGATTAATGAGATAGACAGCAGTGTCAAAGGCATAATGTCAGTATTGCCTTGAGATGGATCCATGTTCTAAAAAAGAGAGACCCACCTCAACCATGTGATGATGATGACGCTCTATAGTGCCATATAATTCATGAGTATGGGAAACACCTATTTGGGAGAATGAGAATGGTATTCGACAACCCAATCCATTTGAATGGATTTTAATTTGCAAAAAAAGTGGCCTTCACCTAAAGATTAAAACTGTTGAAAAATACGAAAAACTTCAGATTCATTCACCACAAGATAAAACCAAATATATGTAGAACAATCATCCACAAAAATTATAAAATATTTATGACTTTCAGCGAACGGGGTTGAAAAATGGCCCCAAACATCGCTAAGAACCAAATCAAGGGGAAATAAACTGATTGAAGAATAAATGCCTAAAGAAAACTGACTGGCCTTGCCAAGTTAACAAGCAATATAGATTCAACTCAACCATGTGGACTGACATGGGAATTGATTGACCTGTAACATTAGTCATAGGAGACTCATGCGAGTGCTCTAGACGATGATGCCATTCTTCAATGGACATCTATTCAGCAATACTGACAAAAGTAAGAGGGGCTTGAATAATGTAAAGACCATTGTTACTCCGGCGGAGGGCTGACTTGGTTACCTGGTCCTTGACAAAGAAATGAAAAGCCTGAAATTTAGAGAAGACATTATTTTCTTGAGCAAATTTTGGACCGAAAGTTGATGTTCAGAGATAGAGGGAACGTGTGAAACATTAAAGAGATAAAAGGAGAGAGAAGAAGAAGACGATGGAATGTGATCAGGGTACCATGTTAGGGCATGGTTGGAGGTGGGTTGGGGGGGGGGGGTGGTTAGGGTAAGATGAGGTGGGGAGGAGGCATAAGAGGATGGAGGGTATGAGGTGTGATGGGGGTAGGGTGATGGATGGGACTGGTTTTTCGGGAGTGGGTGGCAAGTAGCAGCAAGTGGCAGCAAATACGAAAAAGTGGTAGTTTGTCCTATTGTTTTGGGACTTAAGGTTGCCGTCTCTAGGGTAGGAAAAAAATATGGTCAAGGATTGGCTAGGATTCCCTCAACCTTTGCGTATGGGAAATCAGGAAAAAGCTCGATCAAGCATCGTTTCTCTGGAGTTATGAGCACAGAGCTGGCCACAGAGAAACCCCAGTAAACATTCTGCGTTTCAAGAAAGTGTACCGTGATAGAGATTGTTGTTCCTCCTTTAGAGGTGAAATTGATGAAATGGCAAATGGCTCTTCGAGGATTAGTCGAAGTGCGTGTAAATTGACCCGGACACCTTGGTTAACAAAAAAAAGACGAAACAAATGGCTCTCCGTTCAGGGATGAGAATTTCCACTCTAGCCAAGTGTGGTGCCAATAGAGGTTGCAACTTCATCAAAGTTGTCTTCTGGATATGACACCAAATGGAATTCACAGCGGGGAGGATTCAAGATCTTCATGGAAAAATCAGAAGATGGGGATGTTGTGAAGAGACGAAGGTGGAATATCAAATACCACCATGGGGATGCATAGATGACCAAGTCTAGGTCTTTCTTTTGAAGAGAATGTAATGACAAAAAACTATCACGAATCTGTGGAGAGAAGTTTTAGGATTCAATGTTTGCCGTGTCGAAAGCCAAAGCTTCGTTTACAGCTTCAGAAGCGACTAGACAAAGAAAGACAAACGAACTCGAGGGGCTCCTACACCTGTTCCGATGGCGTGTGCTGCTTATTTAGTTCGTGCATGGACACTTGTTTTTTCCAACATTCATCGCTTCCCATAAAATTGCATGAACTAGTTTGTGGATTATTGACGTTGCATTTGTTGACAGAAGCTCCATCGCCATCTAGAGCTCTACTCTTTATCCGACTTGTATTTTTTTGGATGAGGGACAAACCTGTTATCCTTTTGTGTTGGAAAGGAGAGCTACGGATTTCATTCCCATTATGGTAAGGAAAAATCTATGAGATTTGGGGTGGGTAACTTTCTGGTGATGATGATGAATATGAGCTCTAGCTTGAACGCCAACATTACCTAGTGAAAAAAAATATATGGGGATGATGAGATTGGGTCAGTTCATTTAGATTCTGTTGAAATAAGGGGTTTGACAGGGGGGAGGGTGGTGGTTTTGGTAAAGGCATTGTGAAAAAACATATATGGTGTATTCACCAAACTGAAGAAAAAGTGAGGAAAAGGTTCAGACTTGGTCGAAGCAACCACAGCGTCTACAACTGGCCTGCTCTGTATCTCTCTCCCTCTCTCAGATCGATTAATAACAGATTTTGGTCAGAGGATTACCTTTTATTTATTTGCAGAGGATACATGCGAGGTTCAAAAGACAAGTGAAGTCAGCGTTGGAGAACAGGTGGGAGGTTGAGAAAGATTGACAGCCATTTTGAAATTCCCTATTATGGAATATGGATTACTAATCTGACCTACCACGTATTACCAGTCTGTCAAATAAATTGTAGCTTGCCGCCACGAATCTTGAATCACAAAATTATAACTATAAATAATACAAATGGAACTTTTTTCTTTTTCTTGCGCTTTTCCTCTGTTAAATTTTGATCCAATAGATTAGAATACATTAATCTGTACAAACCTCCTCCCTCCCCCTACTCTTTTACAACAATTGCTTGCGACCATGTTCTACAAACTTATCTAGAGAGAGAGTGAGAGCTTCTACGCCTCTTCCATTCCCAGGAGCTCCAACTCCAACTAAACGTCAAAAACATCAAAAAAATAAGAATTAACTGAATGATCCTCAGAGCTGCAATGCTAGATCTGGCTGCGGTGAATCAACCGGCATACTGGAACTTGGAGACCCTGGTGACTGGAACCTAACATTCAGGTCAGGCGGAACCGAATCAATTTTCTGGTGCACTGACAATCCCCCCCATGATGAGTGACGCTGCCCCACTCCAGGTACTAACTGCGATTCTTGGCAGGAAACTGGCAGTACACCCCCAGAATTTTTAGTATTTGTAGCCCCCAACTTGTCCGATTCTGATTCTGCATGGCCAACAGGCTTTGGATGCATGTTGCTTCTGACATCTGTTCCAAGTGTTCCTGAAGCCATTGCAGCCTCTGAACCAAAGTTCCCGGCCAGCCTACCTGTCCTTGCCAGTTTCCCCATCGGAGGTGAAAGGTTAAACCCAAATCCACTACTAAAACCATTCATAGTATTGTGGATTAGGGGACTCTGATGAAGTTGAAAGGGAGGTCTAGGCCTGATTGCCCCAACACTGCTATTTAGTAAGCTAAATCCACCGCCATAATTCAATCCTCTAGCAGCTTCTCCTCCTGCTGTAGTTGGTTCAGGAGTTCTAATCTTGACTGTAGAAGTGGCAGTAGATGGAAGTGGATGCTTGCTATCAATGACATCTGACAAAGAGTTCTTTGAAGAATTCTTTTCTGATGTTCCATCTCCTTTAGGCTCAACTTCATTTGAGGTTGCAGCTGACGTTGAGATATTAGGTAGGGGAGAGGGCTGTGGTAGCAGATGTGCAGGTGATGTTGCTTGTACGCGAGGTTGTGGCTGCGGCCATGGCCATAGCTGTGTGGCATCATTTTCTCCTACCCAACCAGGACCAAAATTCAGTCCAGCTGGCAATGCCCTTTCAATCTTCTGGGAGGCAATTTTCCAAGCAACAGGCCCAAGATTTGCAGCAAAGCGAGCTAGGCTCCTTGCGTAGCCATATTCTGCCTGAAGCCCCACCTGATTTAGATGAAGAAAAGCCCACAATTCAGAGATTCAGGTCACAAGAAAATGAAAAATTAGGCAATAATGATGCAGTTAAATCACCTACATGGACTTATTTTATTAGAAATAAGCCTTGGGTTGTGTTATGCAAGTGTTGGGCCTTTGATTCAATGTGTTTTATTTGTAATGGACCACTTTAATGGGCCTATAATATGAGTAAACATACGAGATCTAGCATTGCAGCTCTGATTCAAAGTGTTATCATTGTAATGGACCAATTTTTTTTTCATCAGTCATTAGCTACATAAACTTAGTGTCCTTATTTCTTTATCTTATTTGTTATTGTCTTAGGCTGAATTAGGATTCCATAAGTACAGTCCTGTTTTGAGTTAGTTTCCTAGTCAGTTTATATTACCTTATTAGTTAAGGATTGGTTTAGGCTTTTCTCTTTAAGTGTTCGAGTCTTATATAAGTTTGTAAGGAGGTCCAACCTAGTACACGAATTTTGACTAATAAGATTTTGGCTTGCGCCCTTTCTTTACTCCATGAGTTTCAGATTCGCTGTGAGATGCAGTGTTATGTGGTGCGATGGCTTTAATAGTTGGTGGGTAGGTGGGATGCTTAGTCATATCTTCTCTTTATTCTTACTTCTCCATCTATATTCAAGTTAAGTACTCCATGGTTTCTACAACTCCATTTACTGTCCAATGATTTCAATACAAGTGCTTTTTTTGAGTTAATTTGATTCTACTATTCTTATCCTTCTTGCTATTATTTGATTGCCATTCATATACACATTCATGACTCCCATTAAAATCTTGCAAATTGTTGGTGTACGATGTCCTGTATTCCGTCATAATTTAATCCAGGGAGTACTGGTACAAGAGCCTCAACAGGCAAAACGACGGTCCCGCTAGCCGATTAGCGGGCCGTGGGGGTTGCAAGGGGGGCAGGGCCCTGCATAGTGGGGGAGTAGGGGGACGCAGCCCTCGCTCAAATTTTTTATTTGAGGGCAGTTTTGTACTTTCCGGGTTAGGGTTTTTTGCTATATATTGTAGCAAGTTCTTTCTCTGTAACGCAAGCAATACTGAGGTGTGAGGACGCGCTATAACTCTATTCTCCATTGATAGCGAAGCAGGATCTCATCTCGCCGAGGATGTAGCTAATCCTGCCGAACCTCGTATACTTGTGTGCATTGGTTGTTCTTATTTTTCCATTATCTTCTGCATCATTTTAGGGTTGCGTTTCTACACAAACTAGGATAGAAACTTGCTGCTTTCGAGTCTGATTTGAGAAGTTTTAATTGAATAAGGAATCTGTCCAATCTCAGCATTCAACCGATGGATTAAATTGAGATTAGACTGTCATTCTCCCCTACTGGATCCAACTTCGACCAGAGTTTTAAGTGCTATTATTCTATAATTTGCTTTCAGGGAATCTAAGGTTCTGAAAGAACGTAAGTAGTGAACGAATTTACTCGCTCACTAGAGGAAGTGAATGGTTGGTTCGAAGAAGTTCAGACCTGTTGATCTGCCGTTATCAGAAATCAACTAATTCTGGTTTACAGGTTTCAAACTTTTACTGTCTTGAGCATTGCTTCAAATCTGACCATTGAAACGTTGCGGTATTTTGGCGTTTGGTTATTCTACTGGTTTATGAAACTTGGTCAAATTCTGACCTTCATCAGAAAATGTTGACTTTGACTTGGATCTTGTTAAAAGGAAGTACATTCTAAACTTAGGGTTTATCCTAGCTTCCTCTTCCCCCCCCCCCCCCCAAAAAAAAAAAAAAGAGATGCACTACCAGGTGCAATTGAAGAATCTCCCATTCAATGGGTCCGAAGACAGTAGCTCAAACTCTAATGTAACAGAATGATCCCAATAAATTTCCAATCAAGTCTTTCCTATAACTGTTCGCTAGGTCACTATTGCTTTTCTCTGTCCCAAATAGTGAAAATACACATTCGAAAGCGTCTTGGTGGGGCCCAAGAATGACATCTCCCAACTGTTACTGACGAATCTTTCTTATCAGTACCAGTGGGTAGCTTCAATTTCCTCCGTGAAAGAATGAAAAGAAGAATTTTACTTACAGTCATTAGCTGCTTTGGTTCCCCATCATAGGCATTAAACACTGATGGCTTGCAACCAACAGCCAATGGATGGAATTGCTTGTAGGTGTTGCGCCTGTTTTCATCTAAAACAAACTGTTTCTTCCCATACTTCACTGACATACCTTTCAACCCAGAACCTACAAACAGAGAAGTGCATCAAGAGAATGCAACCAGCAAGAAACAGGGATAACATTCGACCACATACTGGAAGCCCCAGACCTGATAATTCATCATTCTTCTCAGACTTCCTCTCAGCCAACCAACTAGTATATGCTTCAGTGTTCCGAGACCCATGGAAAGTCCTCCCTGATCCATCAGAAATCCCAGACCTATCTGGAAGAGATCCTTTTCTTTGATCATGAGAGTTACTCCAGATGGCACAGTCTCCCGCAGTAGCAAGAGTAGCATCAGAAGAAAACTCAGAGCCAGCACGCTCAAAATTAGGCCTTCCTGGTGGCTTTTTCAGATGTTTGGTCGGTGGTCTACCTCTCCTCACTACTCTGGGTTCTGGCTCATTATCTTCACTATCTTGCCTCAAATTCTCAAAATCCTTTTTAGCCAGCTCTTGCATGGAGCGTGCCTGGAGAAGGAAAAGTGTTCTGTCATGCATGCATGTTGCTCACAAATAAAGTATGAATATGATATAATGTAATAGGCTAAGACTTTTACCTGTCGGTAGTAAATGGTATCTGGTGAATTATATCTCATCGCATTTGAACAGATCAAGAAGATATCTTTCTGCATGATAAACACATTACAGAAAATGTTAAACTTGCTTTCTACTATTTTGAGGAAAAGGAAAGTTTTATCCTTTCAGAAGTGATTAGAAAGAGCGCCTTTAAATTAAATAACAGGTTACAGGCTCATGTATCATGCAAAAAATATGAGAGAATAATCCCCAAGGATTAGCTACTTCAGTTTTTTATTGTTTAATCCCTCTGTGAGAGAGAATATGAAGGCAAAACCATCTGAGGCACACACACGGCCACAAAAAAAAAACACAGATTCCAGCAAAAGGTTTCCTCTTCTTCAGCAGACGGGGTTTGGGGGAATGAAAAGTTATTAAAAAAAAATGAAGAAAAAAGAACCTCCATCATGGTCTTGGAGATTGGAGAATCTTCTTCAGGTTAATTCAATAAAAATAAGCAGACTACAAGGTTCTATAAGATGAGTGTCACTGGCTTAATAGAAACAAAAATAAAAGCAAAAACATAACGCATAGTTGTTCCCAATAAAGATAAAAATGATTTATGGTGCACTGATTAGACAATAATGTACCCAACCAAAACTTCCTGAGTCAATTTTTGAGGATAATACATGCATTGAGGAGCCTACATCAAATCTTAAATCAGGAATAACAAACAGGCACTATATTGCAATCCCTGGTTCTGAACCCTTAAATTTGGATCACTATGGGTGTGCATTATGGACCGATCCAGACCCATTTGGGTATCCAGACAGAGTTGAACCAAATCCAGTTTAGGTCTTTTGACTAGTAGGATCTTTTAAGATGTTAGTCCTATTTTCATGCAGTCTTTAATTTTTGGTAGCTCAAGCAGTAGATAGCTATTAGGATTTAGTTTCCAATAAATTTGAGTAGGTTTACTTTTAATGTCGGTTTATTTTACTATTTAAATACATGTAAGGGATTAGAACTTAGATTAAAGAATGAAGTTATGAGATGAATATTGTAGTATGCCCGTGGGCCGTATGTGTGCGATCCCCCCCCCCCCCCGTTTTCTCCTCTGTGAATCCTCTCTGTCTCCATATGAACAACCATTCTGCCATTGTCCCAGACTTCCATATATTTACTGTTTTGCCATTAAGCATTCCCTTAACTCTTGCCATAGTGGGCCTAAAGTGATTTCAAATGTAAGTCTAGTCATGGAATCTTTTATGTTCAAATTCAAAGTTTGATCGCCCAATGGAAAACTTACTACTTTGTTGATTGATGAGAAGGGACACGACAATTTCGTCTCGAGTCTGTGGTGAATATGTCATCAAAGACCAATCAGATTATCATTGAGTCAGATGTTGATGTGTTCGTCGAATTCTCTGTTTCTCAATATTGTGATAGAGGTTTTTTTGAAGTGTGTGATACCACTCAGAACATTATTAAATTGGGTCGATGTTGGATAGAAGAACAAAACGGCATCATTGATCGTGACAAAAATTTGTGCACCCTCCAGCCTTTCCACATGCGTCAGAAATTTGTTCTTCAAGCATCGGCTGACTCAAACAAGGTGGTACCAACAATGCAACCATGGACGAACCAAATGGATCAAGAAGAGAGGAAAACTGTTCGGTTGTGGAACAAGTACGGTAACGAAAAATGAGAAGACCGTGAATCAAGTAATAATAGACATCAATGCAGTGTCAGTTGTTCACCATCTTGAGTTTGTTCTCCCCCAAGATTTTTCGGACCTGGATGCACCTCTGCAGCTTCATATCTTGGATTTTGTTCGGGTTGCGGATAAGGAATAGGTCACCCCCTCTCGTAAGCTTCTATTGTTATCCTTCTACAAAACTCGTGGACAAGTTTTTCTCAACACTGGGGGAGTAGATGCAGATGCACACCCATGGACCGATTCAACCCATCTAGGTATCCAGACAGAATTGAATCGGATCCAATTTGGGTCTTTTGATAGTATGATCTTTTAGGATTTTATTTTATTCCCATGCAGTCTTTTATTTTTGGTAGCTTAAGTAGGAGATAGCTATTAGGATTTAGTTTCCAATAAATTTGAGTTTCCAAATTAGAGTAGGTTTCCTTTTAATGTTGGTTTTTTTTACTATTTAAATATATGTAATCGTGCAATTAGAACTTAGATTGAAAAATGAAGTTATGAGTTGAATATTGTAGTGTGTGCCTGCCATGTATGGGCGATCCTCTCTCCATCCCCTACAACTCTGAGATCATCTCAAGGATTCTTCCCTATCCTACCAGCCCTCCATCAGCGCGCCGATTAGAGACAAACAAGTCAAATCGAATAAGTAGTGGCAGTTTTGTAAATATTCAGAGTAGTTTCAGACCCTTTTGGAAGAGGTAATATGAATCGGGGCAAATCAGTAAACAGAACTTCAAGAAAAGAACGAACCTGGAATTCTAAAACAAGAATGGGGATAAGCAAGAATAAGTTTAGAAATTAGGGGGTATTGTGCAAATTATAAAAAATTTCCTTCAGGATATATATTCAAAACGTAAGTCTTCTTCTTCCTCATTAAACAGAACACAACAGAAGAACGAGAATTAGTTCAACCAAGAAAACTCTTATGTGTGTTCCAGTTCGCCTGAAACTCTAGGGATGGAATCACGCATCCCTGATAAGCAAAACCAGTCCAGAAAATAGTATTTTAATGGGGCTGGAGTGGTGCAATGCAGAAACAGAGTATCAACCAAGGTAGGATCTCTCACACTTAGAAACTCAAGATTATACTAGAATTCATGAGAAGAGTAATCTCAAATATGAAATTTTAGGCCAACCCAATCAGTATTATAATCAGATATGGAGGTGTTATGCTAGCTGAAAATTGCCATGACAAGGGTAACACCCACTTGCAGAACAGGTTAGATAAGCATCTTGAAATCTAAAGGGAACTAAAACAGATGACAAAAACAGACAAGCTTAATGAAGAAAAATAATAGAACAATAGAGAAGTAATCCAACCTGATAATATAATATGAGATTGAACAGAAAATGAAGAAGAGGAAGGAGCTCAGCAAGGTCAACCAACAGTCAAGCCTCAGCAGTAATCTATTCATTCAAATCTCAAAACTGAAACTCTCTATGGACCTGCTTATGTATATAACAAAAAAAAAAAGTCCTAATCCAACTCTATGACTAAGGTAGAGTTAGAATTAAACTCCACCAGGTTATCCTACGACTCTAAAAACATGAATAAAATAATAATAGAAAATTACATATGTAACCCCTAATTAGCGCTAGTGAACCAAGCAACTGCATCAGCTCTCCCGCTTTTAAAAGAACTCGACTCCGTCGAGTTAGGTCGTTGATGTAGGTGCACAACCGTGGACCGATCCATACCTGTATGGGTAATATCCAGACAAAGATGAACCGGATCCAGTTTGGAATCAAAGTTACCGATTTGAGTTCAAAGCTATTAGGATCTTTTAGGATTTTATTTTTATTTGCGGAATATTTGTAGTCTTTTATTTTGGGTGACAAGTAGAATTTTCCAATTTTAGTTTCAACTGTTTTGATTTTATTAGTCTAGGGTTTAGGAAGTAATTAGGAGTTTCTGTTTCAGTTTTAGATTTAGATTTTAATTAGGAAGTCTTAATTTGATTTTTATTATATAAAGGCATGTAACCCAAGTTATTAGACAAATTTGAGAATGGATTGAATTGAGTGTTTTGGTGCGAGGTATGGTGCAAAACTTAGGTCATGTGAACTTTCTTCCCCCCCCCCCCTCTTCTTCTTCTTCTTCAGCCCCCTAAGGAATTGTTTGAACTCTCCAGAGGAAGATCGGATAGAGCTGAAACTTTTACGGTTGGATTACCCCTCTAGGGCGACCCAAACCCTGGCGTATTGGCCTCCTGATCCTCCTCGCAGGTGTGTTTTCCCTACCTGGAACCAGTTCTGGTCTTTGTTGCACCGCCAGTTTAAGGTTGCAGAAGTGGAATCTCCCTGGTTATGCATTATTGGGTTGATTTATGGAAGCCCTCAATAGAGCTTGACATTCCGACCCTTTTCCCAGATTCACAGAGGCAGCAGCCCTTTAAACAAGGAGTTCTCTCTTTCCAAAGGGGCTGGTCGTTCCACCAATGCAGGTTGTCCAAGGAAGAAGACGATTCTTCTCTACCACGATTCCTAAATTCTAGGTCTTTGTTCACCCCTACTTTTCCAAATACCTTTCTTTTCCCCTATTATTTACCCCTAGTCTTGCTTAAACTTCACTTCCTAGTTTGCCCCCACAAAAAAATAAATAGTAATCCCTTTTGTGTCCCTTTCACCACTTTTAAATCCTGATTTATTACCAAATTTCCATTAGACCTTAGATTTGAGCTTTTTCTTAATTAAATGGGCCCATAGCAATCGGATTCCAATTTAGGGAACTTGGATCCACATCAGTCGTGAACCCAAGATACCCCTGTAATGAACAAGACAATGATGTGACACATATCTTAGGGACGTTGAATTGTAACTCCATGAGTGGGGGGAGAATAGCCCGGCTAATGGCTAGAAGTGGAAAATTTTGTTACCGTCAAGGCATATTTGTCAACTCGTGAGGCAACATAAAAATGTTATATACGCTCTCCTTTTTTCACCTTAATGGTTGATGTAGATAAGTCACTTAATGAGCTTATTTTATTGCAAATAAGTCTTGGATTGGGTTATGTATGTGTTGGGCCTTTGAACCCGTGGGTTTTCTTTGTAATGGACCACTTTAATGGGTCTAAAATATAGGGAGAAAGTAGGAAAACGAAATTTGGTTCATTAGTTTAGTTAGAATCTTGTTCTGAGTCTATAGTCTTTGTTATTTCAATTTCCTAGTTAGTTTAGGTTTCCCAATTAGTTAAGAATTGGGTTGTGACTTTCCTTTTTAGTGTTTGAGTCAGTTTTGAATCTTCTATATAAGTTTGTAAGTGACTACAACTTGAACACGAATTTGATTGAATGAAAAAAAAAAAAAAGTTGTCCTGGAGATCTGTGAGATGCAGTGTTGTGAGAGATAACTTGGGTGAGATGCCCTAGGGAAGAGTGAGATACTCGACCCAACCTAATCCCCTACCCCCATTCTTCCCTTCATTCTTTGTTTTCTGTTTATTCATTCTATCAGTCCCTGAATTTGATTTTTATTGAATTTAGTAAAGATCCTGTCTAGGAATGGATCACTTGTGACCCAATCTTACATTAATGGTGTTCCATGCAACAACAAACATTATATCAACTTTACATTCCATGGTAGCCCTAAGAGAATGTCCCAATGCACTAGGGGGCTGACTAGGCAAGGCACCAGATAATGAAGTGGACCACACTGTTGATTAATCCGTACAATTGTATCACAGCCTATTCTCTAACATTAGGACCAAAACCACGCACATAGAATATCTTGAAAAGCTTCTTACCCAAAGGGTTTAGCGCCCAAACTAGGTCTGTTAGATGAGGTTTGCTTTTGTTCCCATGACGACAAATGAAGTGTTGTCGAATCCTCATCATGTAGTGGAATACCCTTTTGTCAAAAAAGGGTGTCTTCTCTTCTAGTCGACTAGAAAAATGGAGTAAGACTACATTAGCTTAGACCCTCATCATTAGGACCATAATTGGTGTCATCATTTGAATTGAGAGCATATGAATAATGGCACATGTCATAATTGCTAGCCTTCTCTACCAACTACATCCCAACTACATTCACAGTCTTTGGGGACAACTACTACTGAGAGAACCTTTTCTCACCACAATTATGAGATACAATGTCTTTTAGGCATGAGTTACCTTTGGAGACATTTGGCGCCTTGACTTTGACCTAGCGAAGCTCAATCCTTCTTTCTTCAATCGTAGGTGTAGACCTATAGACTGAAGAAATCTTGATCATTTCCTTCTAATGATTGTACTTTTTTCCAGCAGTCTTGGCAAATGCAATTGCCACATCAACAAATCTGGAGTCCCCATTAGCAAAGCTCGAACCAGATCTCTGTGTACAACCGATTGATATACCTCAAAGCCTGTTGTTGATCCATCTCTTGTCTGCATCTAAAAGACAATTTGTGGAACTCCATAGTATAGGAATCCACACTTTTATTACTTTGATGAAAGTTGACCATCTTATAGAAGAGCAACAACCATAACCTTATCCCAACTATATGGGGTCGACTATATGGATCCAATAAAAGCATAGAAAGTAAGAAAATGGAAAGCAATAAAAGGTGATAAAAGAAAAATGAAGAAGTAAAAGATAGGTAAAAACACAAAGGTCAGAGCAGCATGGGAACAATCCCCTTAAAAGGGGTCGGCTACGCGGGTCTGTCCTCCAAACAGATCTATCTACGGCCATTGGTTGAGCCCTAGTTTTTGCATATCTTTTCTCAACACCTCCCCTATAGTCATTTTAGGTCTACCCTTTCCTCTTTCAGCGCCTTCTATGTGAATTTGGTCACTCCTTACAGGTGCATCCATGGGTCTCCCATTGGATATGACCATACCACCTCAAACAGCTCTCGCGGAGCTTGTCTTGGATAGGTGCGACTCCAAATCAGTTCTAATACAATCATTCCTTACTCTATCTCTCGTAGTCTTACCACACATTCTTCTTAACATCCTCATCTTTGATACGCGCAGCTTGTCTGAGCATCTTCTCAAAATTGGAAAGAACAAATTTCTCATTCACCATCTTAACTATAGCACATCATCCCACGATGAACAAGCATACACAATGAATTTGGTTAGGATAAGATTGCAATGCTTGTCATCTAGAAAAGAATTGTATGAAAATTTCCTCTCGGCTTTAGTCAACCAATAAAAAAATCTTTGGTTCCCTTCTTGCCGTCAAACTCTAGAGCCTCAACCTTGATGCCGTAATTCCTGTCTGAAAAAAGTTGTAGTTCGATATCCGGGGAATAATTGGTTTGGGTTACCATCTTTGGGGAGAATCTACAATCCGCAGTATCCCAAACTGAGGAATTCCCATGGTTCGAGGTTCCGGTTTTGTGCATGGCTTCGGTCAATCCCAAAACCAAGATTCCGACCAAAACCAAGTACATTTTTCCAGCAAGTTCTGGGGTGGCCATATGGCCAAGTTAGGTCCTAAAACATGTAAAACAACCAATTTTAGGCCTTTCAAACATAGCGGAAACATTATATTAAAAAAAAAAAAAGGAGAAGAAGAAGTAGACCCAAAGTGGTAGTTTAACTTTGGACCCTAGGTTGGTAGTCTACATTGTATACAATCTCTAACCTAGGCTATTCCACACAACCTTTAGTACTATGACACATAATTCAAGTAAAACAACTTAGATAAGCATTAGGAATTAAAAGACATAAAATTATAAACCATTTCATAAACCAGTCATCATACATTGTTAAAAATTCATACCCAGTGCACAAGGCTCCCGCCACCGTCATAATTTACACATCCTTACCCCGCTTCGTGGAGAGTTTGTTTCCCGACTCAAGCCCACAACCACTAGGTCACAATGGAGCAACCCATGGTTGCGATTTGGTGTCCCGGTGAAAATCAGAGGGCATGGCAATACACTAATTTATGGGAGTCACGATTAACGGCCGCTAGGGTCGTATAGGGGTCGCCAAGGCAGCGCCATGGACGTCATCGCATGCCTATTATACTAATCGATTGCCTTTTGTTTTTGCTTTTGTTTTTTTGTTCTTTTTTTTTTTTACTTGCTATTAGGTGAAATAAAAAAGACACCAATTCCTCAAATTGAAAGTCAAAAACCCTCGAAGCTAACCTACGACTGCTGACCTTCTCCTTCTCCGACACCGGCAGTGAACCTGAACCCTCAAAGCTGACCTACAACTGCTGACCCTCTCCTTCTCCTTCTCCTTCTCCGGCAGCAAAACCAAGGTAAGGGGCCACCTACGACATCTTTCTCCTTCTCCTTCTTCTTCTTCTTCTTCTTCATCTTATTCTTCTCTGCTTCTCTTTCTTCTTCTTCTTCTTCAATCCTTCTCTCCTTCGTCTTCTGCTTCTTATTCTTCTTCTTCTCTGCTACTCTGCTTCTCTGCTTCTCTCTCCTTCTTTGTTCCTGACTTCCTTCTTCTCTTCTTCTCTCCTTCTCTCCTCCTACGTCTTCTGATTCTTCTTCTTCTTTTCCTTCTTCTCTGCTTCTCTTTCACCGTCTTCTTCTTCAGTTCTTCCCCTTCTCTGTTCCTTCTTCTCTTCTTCTCTCCTTCTCATTTCTCTCCCCCTTCGTCTTCTGTTGCTGAATTCTTCTTCTTCTTCTTCTTCTTCTTCTTCTTCTTCTTCTTCTTCTTCTTCTTCTCCTCCTTCTCCTTCTCTGTTTCTCCTTCTATGATTAATGTTTCATAACACTATAACAGCATAAATAGAATTATAGAAATATAGAATTAGTTCTTAATCGAAGCATTGGATTGCTTGTTTTACTGCCTCATTTTAATCCTTTCTTGGATCACTTGTTAAGTTGCTTCTGACTACTGATTTGAATATTTTTTGGATTTTGATGTTGTTCTAATGGTTTTTGGTTAACATATATGTTAATGTTACTGTTTAACAAGTGTTGATATCTTTACAACTTGTATAGTTGTATACTTAAATACTTAATGTTAATGTTACTGTTTAACATACTTTGTTACTCTGTTTTATAAATTATAACTTGAATACTTGATGAGTTGATGAGTTGATGTTATCATGTTAATGTTATTGGTTAACACTTAACATACTTTGTTACTCTGTTTTGTAACTTGTGGGATAATAGGACTATAGGAGTTCATAATGGATTGTACTGTTGGTGGTAGTAGTGGGGGTGATAATATAAGCACGGCTGCATATGATCCGTCCAAAGATCCAACCAGGAAGGCCAAATCAAATGACCCTGGGTGGAAGTATGGGTATTGGCCTGACCTTTCAAACAAGAACCTTATGAAATGCACTCTTTGTGGAAAAAACCTTAAGTGTGGAATTAAAAGGTTAAAGCAAAAATTTGGTGGGTGGATATGGGATGTTGCTAAGCGTACCAAGACAACTATAGCAATTGCTACAGATATGAATGCAGCTCTTATGCGCAATAAGAAGAAAATGATGCAAGACATTTTGGATGATGATGATGTTGATGTTGATGCTGGTGCTGATGTGGATGTTGATATAGAAGTTGAAGGTTAAAGACAGTCTAGTAGGACTCCTTCTACAACCTCTAGACTTATTCCTAGCTCTGGGACAGCTGCTAAGAGAAAGAAAGTAGTCATTCAGCCACAAGTAAGGGGCCCCATGGATGCTCATGTTAGACAGACTCCTGAGCAAGTGGTTGCTGAAAGGCATCTTAAAGGTAGTACTCAGACTACTATAAAGAACCGGTTTAGATCAACGGAAGAAAAAAAGAGAGTTGATAATCACATTGTTGACTGGGTTTATCAATGTGGTATTCCATTCAATGCTCTTAAGTCAAGGAGGTTTGAGGTGATGGTGGAATCTATTGCATAGTACGGGTCAGGATATAAGCCCCCAAGTTATCATGAAGTGAGAGTGCCATTGTTAAAAGGCAGCAAAGGATAGAACTGCAGAGATGAAGAATAAATATGAATAGTATTGGAAGCAATATGGGTGCACTCTAATGACTGATGGGTGGACGGATAAAAGAGGAAGGCATTTAATTAATTTCCTCGTTAACTGTCCAAAGGGCACTTATTTTATGGAATCTATTGATGCATCTAGTATATCTCAAACTGCAGAGAAGTTGTTTGAATTGATTGACAACAAAGTTCAAGAAATTGGTGAGGATTACGTTGTGCAAGTTGTGTCAGATAATGCATCGGCTTAAAAATTAGCCGGTACAATGCTGATGCAGAAGAGGACAAAGCTATATTGGACTCCTTGTGCAGCGCATTGCATTAACCTGATGTTGGAGGAAATAGGATTCTTGAAATCTAATAGGAATGTGATAAGTAAGGCAAAAAAAGCAACCAACTACATCTACAGGCACACACGCATTCTTGATGCAATGAGGGCTAGAACAAATGGGAGGGATCTTGTGAGAACAGCAGCTATTAGATTTGCAACTGCATTTCTGACACTTCAAAGCTTGTTAAAACATAAAGATGACTTAAGACATTTGTTTATTTCGAAGAATTGACTAGTTCTAATTTGGCAAACACCGAGGCTGGGAAGAAAGTGGTTGAGACGGTGTTTGCTATAGTATTTTGGAACGGTGTGGAAAATTGTCTTAGAGCTTCAAAGCCACTTCTTACTGTCTTGAGGATTGTGGATGGTGATGAGAGGCCTTCTATGCCTGAGGTTCAATTTGCCATTGATGAGGCAAAAAAGAAAATAAAATAAAATTTTGAGGATAGAGAAAGGCAATACAAGAAAATGTTAGACATTGTTAACAAGCGTTGGGAGATTCAGATGGGGCGTCCTTTGTATGGAGCAACACTATTTCTTAATCCTGGGAAAATTGCTTTTTTATAAGGAAGGTGATGATGGTGGCTACCAAATTATATCTTCTCTACAGCTTGCATTTAATGAAGTCATTGAAAGAATGATACATGAACCAGCTTTACAAGACAAGATAAATACTCGAGCCACTTTGCATAGATATTCTCAAGGTGGTTTTGCCTCGGATATGGCGATTAGATCACAGACAACCATAAGTCCTAGTAACATTGTTTAGTTGTTTTGTTTGTGTTTTATATTAAATATTAAGCTAGCTATTTATATATATATATATATATATATATTTTTTTTATAGTTACTTGGTGGGGTTCATTTGGAGGTCATGCTTTTGAGCTTTCAAAGGTTGCAAGACGTATTCTAGGGCTTTGTTGCTCCTCTTCTGGTTTGCAAGCGCAACTGGAGCACATTTGAGTTTGTAAGTAGCTAGGTATTACATCTATTTCATATTTTAGCCTTTTTATTTTTAGAACAATAACTTTGTTTGTTGTTCTCTATTGTTTATGAATTTAGATTCATACCAAGAAGAGGAATAGGCTGGAACATCAACATTTGAATGATCTAGTCTATGTTCAATACAATCGCCGCCTAGAAGAAATGTTTCAACAAAGGCGTCTCGATAACAGAAATTATGATCCACTTGTGCTTGACGAACTCGATTGGAGTAGTGAGTGGATGATTGGCAAGCAAGTGGATGTAGTCCATCCCGATGATGATCTCACATGGGATGTTGCTGGTAGAGCAATGGGGGCAACAATGGAGGGGCCCAATCGACCCAGGAGAGCTCAATCATCAACCTCTAGAGGAAATATGTGCTACACACGCCGTGGTAGAGGGAGAGCTGTTGGGGAGTCATCAGAATCAGATGGGGACGAAGATTTGGAAGAAGAGGATGATGTGAATGATGACTTGGATGTCATAGATAACTTTGGTGAAAATGCAAATGCTTCTAGTGGACAACAAAGAAATCTACCATCTACTGATTTGTTGGATGATTATGATGATTAAGTTATTTGTGTTTGACTATTTGAGTGTTTGGATTTTATGTATTGTTTAAACTTTAAACTTGAACTTTGAACTTGGATGATTAGTTAAGTTTTCTTTTTTTATTTTATGTTGAGTTCATTTCCTATCAAGCTTCATTGCTTCAGTAAGTCATTAATAGTTTAACAGGTTAGCCACTTATCTTATCGTTTGATCTATTCTTAGGTTTCCAAATATATATCTCTGATTCATATATGATATATTGACATATATACCTTTTACTTTGTTCAGGTTGCTCACTTACTTCCAATCATTGCTTTCAAGCTTCAGTCACAGATTAGCCTTTTACATTTTACTTTTGTGTGATGTACAGGTTGATTTTTTATGACTTGATGAGTGATGACTTGATGTATAACTGTATAAGTCAATAATTTATGTTGATTTTTGATGACATGATATGGCTATGTTGATTTTTTTATGATTTGACGTTACTTAATGTTGGTTTTATATGTTATAGGGTATATATTCTAGGCTTGTAGCATGATAAATAACTTTAAAAAATAGGAAAAATAAAAAAATAGCATACTAAATAATTTTAAAAAATAGAAAAAATAAAAAATGACACACGGACGATTTGACCGCCATGGCAACGCCAAAACAGGCGATTCATCGCCAAATCGATTAGCCACCCCTCCACCGCCTTGGATCGATTTGACACCGTTACAACTATGAAGCAATAGGTCTGAAACCAGCAAAAGTAGTGATCTCACTAGTCTTGGGAATAAGGCTGATAGAAGTGGCATTCGTAGAAGGAGGCATAACAGAAGTTCTAAAGAACCACTTCACAGCCAAAGATAAATCCTCCCCAACTAAATCCCAAGAATGCTTGAAAAAACTTGCTCCAAAACCATAGCAAACACTACTTTCATAATTTCCTCATTTGAGACACTTTTCTCCAACAGTATCTGTTGATCACTTGTGAGGAAGCCATGAAGGGGAATATCATTAGGACAAAACCCCCTATCCATCTGATTAGACTCAAAAAGGTTTTGATAGAATTCCACAGCCTCCTTCTTGATCAGACCAGGGTCATCAACTACCACCCCATCTCTTCTCTCAATCTCAAGAATATTGTTTCTATGTTGCCTTCCTCTCATAGCTTTGTGAAAGAACTTATTATTTCCATCACCCAATTGTAACCATTGAACTCTAGATTTTTCCTTAAGAAAACTCTCTTCCACCCTTAAGGCCTCCCATAAAATTTTCTTGGCATCCTTCTCTTGAGTAACCAGGTTCGGATCACTATGATTATAAGACATCTGAATCTAGATATCACTCAACTTCATCTCAGCCTCCTTTACTGCCTTGAATACATCCCCAAACCTATCTTTATTCCACTCTTTCAATTCCTTCTTAACATTTCTAAGCTTTGCAGCAAACATAAGCAAAGGATTAGAATAATTTTTATAGGCAAATCCCACCCCTTCCTCACAACTTCATCATACTCCTTATGTTCAGTCCAAGATTCAAAAAATCTGAAAGGTTTAGGACCAAAGTTCCTCTCCTCCAGAATATTCAAAATAATAGGGCAGTGATCCGAAACTCCAAGGCTAAAAAAGGTAGCTTTAGAGTACTTAAAACAGTCCACCCATTCATTATTGCATAAGACCCTCTCAAGCTTACAGCTGACCCTTCCCTAGGTCATTCTTCCCATTACTCCAAGTACACAGGTGCCCCTTCCATTTTAAGTCAAACAGCTAGGCATCAAATAAGCATTTATTACATTCATCCAATAGCCTCACCTCCTTTCTTCTCATTTTGCCGCCTAACAACATTAAAATCTCCAAGAATGACCCATGGAACCAAAATTCCATGAGCTAAATGAGCAATATCCTTCCATAGTCCCTTCTTTCTTCAACACTATTGGAAGCATAGACTGCCAAACACATAAAATCCATAGAGGATCCTTTAATTTTAATGTTCATATGGATAAGCTGGGAAGAAGTAAAAATTTCATTAACAATAAAGTGAGTATCATCCCATGCTACTCAAATTCTGGTAGAATCATCCTTCTTACAATTATGAATTAAATTTCTAACCCTTCACCAAAGAGGTAAACACCGAATCAATGTTACCTTCTTTCACCTTTGTTTCCACAAGAACCCCAATTTTTATTTTCTTCTCAGCTATCATATTTTTCAACCCCCCCGCCCTTTGTTTTTCAAAAGCATTAAGCCCCCTAATATTCCAACAAAGGCAATTCATTTAGAAGATTTTTTAGAAAACCTTCCATTAGCTTTAAAAGCCCCCTTCTTTGCCTCAGCCTCCTGAAGAATTTTCTTCAAATAAGGATTCACTTCGATTCCCTGAGGCTGGAAAGTCATTCTTTTCACATTACTTTCACCTTCTCCAAGAGAAACAAACTTAGAAGAAAAAAGAGAAGAGGAATCGGCCATACCTTTCCTAGGCAAATTTTTAGCTCCATATAGTGTGGAAGAGGGAGGAGGAGCAGAGGCAATAGGAGCAATATATGGGGCGTCCTTGTCCAGCCTGGCATTAGATTTGAAATAAGTTGATTGGGCCACTTGAAGGGACAGCCTTTCTTCTAAAGATTCTTCCTTTTTTTCTTCATTGACCAAGGAGTCCACATCATTCTCATCATCTGAAATTGTCCCCTTAATTGCTCCCTCATAAAGAGGGGATGAGTAGATTCTCTCCATATTTATATCCTTCCTTAATGAGCCCTCCAAAGAAGATAGAGGCTAAGGATCCCCCAAAAAGGAAGATGAAGAGTCAATCAAGCCAATCCCCTTATCCTCCCTAGACGTGGGAGAGATTCCAACAAGATCTCCTTCATAAGTGCCTTCCACCTCACCATCCACCATTGCCTCCTCATTTGGAATAATTGAAAGAATATTCTCCCCATTAGTCAGCATCAAACCCTCCACCTCATCACAATTTAAATTTGAAGATAAGTCAACACAATCCAGCCGATCACCTTCCATAAATTTCTCCTCCAAAACCGATTCGGCAGTAACGGATTTGGTAGAAAAAACCTCCAATGCCTTATCAACTTGCGAATATAAAGGAATATTCTCCTCACCTCTCAAAAGCAATCCGTCCACCTCATCACAATCTAGCCGATCTCCTAGAAGAATTTCCTTGCTAGAAACGGAAACCCTCCCTACCAGCCCCTCTTCAAGCAAGCCAACATCCTCCATCTCCCCTTCCACATCATCCAACTCAATTAACTCCTTGGAATTATGGGCTGGAAATAAATTTGTCTCCTCGTTTAAAACAGCAAATATATTGTCATGCACAATCCCCTCCCTAATAGTACGTAAATCTCCAACCCTCCTTCCATTTTTTACGTTAGTGTAGTTTGAGGTCCTCCCTCTAGGTATCATACATGGTTGAATCACATATATTAAATTTACAAAGAGTCACATATATTAGAGTAAACAATATTACAATACAAGTGGATGACTAACCTTATGCCCATCCTAGAGTCCTAGACTCCTAGTATTGAAACGAGTGTCAGGCCAGATCATAACCACTATTCTTGCTGATGGAGAATCAAGTTTTCCTCCAATTGAATCACAAAAACCTAGGTAATATTTTGATGTTGTTGATCAACCAATGCCCTTGTTCCAAGCCTCCTTGGATAAGATTTGGCCAAAAAGGGGAGCAAATAGGAGATGGAAAATGGTTTTCTTCACAAACTGGCGAAACTAGTCAAGATAACCGAGACTTGACCCAAGTCGTCAAGTTCAGTATTTATACGAAGTTGTATGCAACATTTCGCCCGAAACATACCAATACGAATATCGGACCAAGATTTTTCCGAGATACCGGAATATCGATCGAAACCATGTAAATTTTGTGTTTCGATATTGTTTTCGACTTGAGACCTGGCAAAACCAAATTTCTCACTAAGATCTTGTACCATGGTAATTCCTTATACAACTTGTGAAGCTCAAATTAGTGATACAAGAGGGTCCTATTATGGTTCGATTTGGCTCTGATATCAATTAATGCAAGCCCGAGTTTTGAACCCTTAAATTTGGATCGCTATGGGCCAAGTAGTGACAAGTAAGTAAAATCAAATGAGTAGTGGCAGTTTCGTAATGTTCAATACAGTTTAGGACCCTTTTAGAAGAGGTAAATATGAATTGGGGGAAAGCAATAAATAAAACTCGGAGAAAAGCGTGAATCTGGAATTTTAAAACAAGAATGGAATGACTGGGAATAAGTTTAGAAAGTAGGGGGGTTTGTGCAAATTATAAGAATTGTCCAAGGGTAAATATCAAAACTTAATGCCGTCTTCTTCCTGGTTAAACAGAACACAATAGAGGAACAAGAATTTAGTTCCACTGAGAAACTCCAAATATTATTATAATTACTGTCCAGAAAATATTATTATAATGGGGCATGAATGGTGTGATGAACAGTGGCAGTAAGAAAACCCAGAAACAGAGTATCAGCCATAGGTAGGATTACTCTGACTTTGAACCTCAAGGTTATCACTAAGAGAAATACACAAATGAATCTCAGATATGAAATTTTGAGCCAACCCAATCAGTATATAATCAGATATTGAAGTGTAATGTTAGCTGAAAGTTGTCATGACAACAGGGTATCGCCCAGTTACCAAACAGATTAGATTAGTTCCTTGAAATGTAAAAGGAATAACTAACATAGATGAAGAAAACAGAGGAGTAATAAAGAGTAAGTAGTGAACAGATGAGAAGAAATCCAACCTGAGAATATGGGGTTGAACAGAAAATTAAGTGGAAGGAAGGAGGTCAGTAAGGTCGACCAACAGTCGAGCCACGCCAGTTATCTATTCATACAAATCTCAAAACTGAACTCACTATGGACCCGCTTACATGTAAGTAAACCAAAACAAACAAAGGGTGTCCTAATCAAACTCTATGACTGAAGTAGAGTTTGAACCAAACTCCACAACTCTATCCTATGACTCTATGAAGATGAATAAAATAATAAAAGACAATTACAAAAGTGGTAATTAACCCTAGTGAACCAAGTACCTGCATCATATTAAAATATTCAAGCTATGATTTTTCACCCATCATTGGTGGAAATTTTTCACGGACCATAAGTTTGCAGGGAAATAAAGCGATTTCTAAATCAATTCAGGCAGGTTGATTTCTAGAGAGCAAAATACCAACTGACTATCAAGGGAACTACAAATTCCATTAGGATCTTGCACCAGGATCATTCTGATATTTTTTCCTTTAATTATCAAGAATGGTGATGCAGATTTTACGGAGGAGATTTGAGTGGGAAATATTTTGTTAAAGATATTCCAGCTACTAAGGGATTGTTATTTTTACTTTGTGGTTTCTTAATTCCTATTTTGTAGGATTGGATAGATATGCTACAATCCAGCCATAGTTTCAATTTTGTAATGTAATATTCTAGATAGTTTCTATTTTGAAGGAAGAATTAAGTTGTAAGGGATCGTCACTGAGATCATGAATCAAGTACTTCGTCCCCTTATCAAAAAGGGCGTTCAAGTTTTTCTCTCAGTACACTCGCACATAGGCATAATGCCTTATTCCCTTAAACCAAGCTATGTTTTCTTTTTCTGTCCAAACTATTACACCCGTGCCCTGACTCGGTCTAATTTGAACTGTTGTGATAGGTCTCGGACCGGAGATCGGAAGCACGGCCGGGTTTTGGCTCGCGGCTGCCCATTGCCGAAGCGCAAGAGATGACCCCAAGTGTTCGTGCATTGCGTGCCAGTCTAACTGGAGGGGATTCGTACCTTCAGATCCCAAACGGTAAGTAACCCGACTCCTCAAATATGAATCCCGACACGTACCAAAGTTGTCGAAAGACCATAAGCATGGCCGAGGGAAACTACTCGTGCAAGGCCAGTTGGTGGACAGCAAGCATTGTTGTCTTAACCATCTGAAACAAGCCACCGGAAGCACTAGGCCTGGATCCGGTGGTCTATTTCCTGTGGGCCAAATAGGCTGCTGTTAAGCTTCTGATGCCCGTGGGTCTCGCCACTCGCATCATAGACAGTCTCGGATGATCCCAAATCATCCTCCACATCTTCCCCATGACGTGAGCACATTTCGGACCTAAGTGGTCAGGTTCTCGGGCTCCAAAAGGCATATTAACCCGATCGGTCCGAATAGGGTCCAACCAAAAGGACCCTAAGGTCCAACTTAACACAAAAGAAGGAAATGAGGATTTCATTTCCTCATTTCCTTTGTGTGCAGCGTAGGAGAGGAGAGAAATAGGAGAGGAAGGAAGAAGAAGAGGAGGAAGTCTTACCTTGGTGCCGACTGCCGCCGTCGCCGGAAGCGTTGCCGGAGGTAAGTGCACTCACTTCCACCATTCTCTCTCTTCATTTCGACCTAGGTTAAGCTAGGTTTGGATGGAATCTTGGTGCTCAAACCATGTTGTGCTTGGGGAATGCGTGTTCCACCTCCCAAGTGCCATTGCTGAGCTGAAACTAAGTCCGGTGAGCTCCGGCAACAAGAATGACCAAATGACCACCTAGGGTTTCGATAGTTCGATCGACGTATCTCCCAAACGGCTCGGTGGAATCGGGATTTTATTGACTTAGAATGATGCTAGGAACATTCCCTACAAACTCCATGGAACAAATCCCCATGATCGGGCCCGAGCAGGAAAGCCCCAATTCGAGTGGACAGCTCTGTACTGCCATCGGAAGCAAGCCACCAGAAACACTGGGCCTGCTTCCGGTGGGTTGTTTCCGGTGAACCAAAGAGCTCAATGAGCTCTCTACCATCACCACAGGAAACAGGACTGATATTTCTTGTGGAAAGACACTGTTTCCAGTGGGTGTTTCCGGTGACATTACTGTCACTGTGAAACTTTGTCTATATCCTTTGGGGGTGACCCAAGTGAGCCTCTCCTGATGTTCTCGACACGTATTGATGTACGATTGCCCTTGTGTCTAGGATAGTGATGTGCACGAGCCCCGAGCCCCGAGCCCCGACACCGAGACCGAGACCGGGCTGATTGATCGGTGGCCTTATCTGAACCCTAACACACACGGAGATGAACCAGGTGAGGGATGGGTTGGTTTATTTTGGGAATGTTTATTATTCTAGAATTGCTCGCATGTGTAGGTTTGTACATATTTATTATATTGTTCACATAATGACGATGATCTATCACATGTTACATTTTTATTTAATTGATATGAGATGTTTATGAATATGTATGGTAGGATCCGGTGTGGCCGAGGTGGTACCGATACCGTGATCGTCGTGTGTTTGTTATATGTATGAGACTGAATCCGGCGTGGTCGAGGTGGTACCAGTGCCGTGATTGCAGTATGTTTGTTGCATTCATACATTGATTATGTGCATTAGAGTTAGTTGTAGTCATGGATTACACCTTGTGGCCGATGTGTTACCGGTATCGTGTGCTCCGGGACAACATTTGGAAATGGATACGCTTCGTGGCCGACGATTGGTACCGGTGTTGCATAGTCCATACTCAAGTATTATATGCATGTTAGATTAGGTAAACGGTCTCGGATTACACCTTTGTGGCCGATGTGTTACCGGTATCGTGTAATTCATACTAACTGTATCATTACGAAGGCATGTAGCATATATGTGGTTAGGTATCACCCCTTATGCTACGAACTCTTGCCAACAGGGTTTAAGGTGTTGGATAACCCATTGTGGTATGTTCGATGTGCCTTTCCGGAATGCCACACCTACGGTACGATGTGATTGTTGCCAAAAGCGAGAACCTGTCCGACGTGGCCGATGATGTACCGGTGCCGTGACTGCCAGGAGGGGGTTATCAGGGGTTTGTTGGGTGACCCATGGACGCATACGGGGACCGGCAGGCTTCTATTCACGACTAGGGTTTGTATCCCTACATAGTCGATGGTGGTTCCGAAATGAGGAATATAACCTAATGTGCTGTAGTAGCATTTACCAAACTTAGTTGTATTGTTAGGTGGATAATAAAATAAATGAAATGCATCACAAGCATCATGGACTATGTGTTTAATTTCTGTTATCATGCATCATAAATTATTACTGCGATTGTTTTGCTTGGATGTGCTTAAACCCCACCCCACTGAGCAAGTTGGAAAGCTCACCCCATGTATACACACTTTTTAGATGATGTAGGTACGGTCGTGCCTATGGCTAGTGATTCTCTTTCCTCCGGACCCAAGTACGAAATGAGCAACTGGTGGATGCCGGAAACAGAGGAGCATGGCCAGGACTGTGCTTGTAACTTTTGTGCATACGTGGCACCATGAGGTGTTTGGCGTATTGTTGATTTTTTTGATACAGGTCTGTGGATATTATGTTTTTAAAATTGACATGTGTAAGTCTTAAAGGATTGTAAACAGAATAACTCAGTTATTGATATTATGTTATCATTAGATATTTCCCCATTTATTTTGGTGATTCCGCTATTATACTCTGATTCCGCTGTTTTTGGTTGGTTTGTGATATGAGATTGTGAAATGTTAAGGTACTGCTATCAGAGATCCTGGTAGGTTTATAAGGCAGGTACATGACCTACTCACACCGCCGGTATTCCTAAGGGTAAGTTGGTTTACTGGAAGTGGGGTGACACAAACCTAGCTTTCCTATCTTGTTAATTTCTAAATCGGGCCTTGAGCTGCTATTTTTGTCATTTTTTGTGCTGTTGATTTGAAGATTTTGGCCGTTCGATTAAATTTATTTTTATGTATTTGTTCTACTTATGGAATGGAGCATCTGACTATAATCTTATGTTGATATGTTGTGTGGATGTGAAGATATGTCATTGTTATTATAGTTCTAGAACAAAACTTTCTATTTTCATTCCTTTGCTGATAACTTGTGTTGAGACTGACGCTATCGGGATTAACGCTAGTTCCCTGGACCGATAGGGTCAATTTTGTCCTATCGGCCCAGTATTTTAAGTTAGGGTTACTTCTTTATGTCTTGGGGGTATTCTTGTATTTTCATTCTTATGAAATAATATTAAGGTTAGGGAAAACCTGTGATCAAACCATTCTAGTAAGATCGCAAGTCTCTTCTCATCTTTTGAGAGTCTCGTTCGGTTGTACCTCTCTCTTCTCTCTTCTCTTATTCTCTTCTCTCTTTCTTTTGGTTTGATTAAAAGGCATCTGGAATTGTAACATGATATCAAAGCCTCTGTAATCAAATCAAGCTTTTCAAAATCCTCCTTGCTGATCTCGGTTTTGCACTGAAATCTTTTGGTGTGTAACCACCTATTGCTGCATCTACTATGGATTAAATCACATGGAGTGATTTATTTGGTGTATGGATCGTGCTCTATTGGTATTATGCTGAAGATTTGAAGAACTTGAACCGCAGCTATCTTCTTCTTTCTTTTATCGAACCCGGGTCTCTTGGGTGAAAGCCAGATATCCAGTCGCTGTGGTTCAGGTTGGTTTGCTATTTTTCTTGGTATTTTTGGGTAAAGTATTTTTAGGTGAAGTATTTCTGGGTGAAAGCCAGATATCGGCGACTCTATTTGTGGGTGAAGTATCTCTGGGTGAAAGCCAGATATCGGCGACTCTATTTGTCTACTTTATTTTTGGTTCTCATGGCTGAGATCAAGTTTACTACCTCTGTGACTATTGCATCTGCCTCGGACAATGTCAATGTCCAAATTACTTCTATTAAGCTCAAGGGAAGCTCGAATTACCTACTTTGGTCGTCTCAATCTGTGAAGGTTTACTTTATGGCCAAGGATAAACTTAAGTATACTACTTCTGATTCTCCTTCATCATCTGACAAGGGTTATGATGAATGAATGAAGGAGAATGCTTTGATTTTAATCTGGTTATGGAATAGTATAGAACCAGATGTCGTTGCCAATGTCATGTTTCACTACTGCAAAGGGAGTATGAGACGATTTGAAGGAAACTTACTCTCAAGAAAAGAACATGACCCGTATCTATGATATTTATGAGAAGTTGTTCCAGTTTCGCCAGTCTGACAGATCTCTTTCAGAGTATTATAGTACTTTCAGGGGAATGGTTGAAAAACTTAATGTTTTCCAGCCCTTGACTACAGACATTGACAAATTGAAAGCTCAGCAGAATGAGTTTTTCATTTCCAAATTTTTGGCTAGTTTGAATAATGATTTGAAGGCATTGAAGGGCCATTTACTTGCAAGCGATACTATTCCTACTATGAATGACACTTATTCTCAACTGCAGCGTATCACAACTAAATCTGATCAGTCTTCCAAAGACAATTCTTCCTTCCTTGCCAACCGTGGACGTGGTCGCGATCGGGGGGGTCGTGGATCGACTGGTCTAGGTTCTAATGGACAACCTTCTGATCGTGCAACCCACCAGTGCACTTATTGCGGGAAGCCCAACCATACTATAGAGACTTGTTGGGCAAAGCATGGCAAGCCAAAGTGGGCAACCCAGTTAGCCAATCATGCAGTGTCAGATGATGGTACTGACACAGTGTCTTCCGTTGATGCTAAACCGAGACCTTCTTCAGGAGATTCATCTACCAGTCTGCGCGATAACATCAATTAGTTGCTCCGACGCTTGCACACTCTCGAGGCATTCTCTAATACATCCAATGGTGGGTCTACATCCGCTGCCACCTTAGCTCATGCAGGTACCTCAACCCTCCTTACACTACCTCTATCTCCTGGATCATTGATTCAGGTGCTTCTGCCCATATGACTAGTAAGTCATCACTTTTTAAAACTTTTTCTTCTAGTACTAGTTCTACATCTGTTATTCTTGCAGACAGTGCTTCTACACCGATTCTCGGTCATGGTACTATATCACCCACATCCTCACTGAATTTATCTTCTCTGTTACATGTTCCACAATTCCCTTTAAGTCTTCTTTCTGTGAGCCAGTTAACTAGCTCATTAAATAGCTCAGTAACCTTCTTTCCCTTTTACTGTGTTTTTCAGGATCTTCACACAAGGAAGACAATTGGTGGAGGGCGTGAAAAAGATGGCATAGTTGTCATGGCATCGCCTAGGCGTCGCCAAGGCGGCGATTTGGCATCCTGGCTAAAAAAGAAGTTCATGGCAATGCTACGATTTACGTGACTCACAAATGGCAGTTGCCATTGGCTGATAGGCGTCACTATGGCACAGCCATGGACTCCAGGTCATGCCTAATTCACTAAGCGGTTGATTTTTTGTAAAATGCAGGGTGATTTTGATAGGGCTATGTTGATTTTTGATATCTGATGTTGCTTAATGTTGGTTTTATATGTTATAGGGTATATATTGTAGGTTTGTAGTATGCTAAATAACTTTAGAAAATAGGGGAAATAAAAAAGTAGCATACTAAATAACTTTAGAAAATAGGGAAAATAAAAAAATGACACGGGCGATTTGACCGCCATGGCAACGCCATAATGAGCGATTCATCGCCAAATCGATTAGCCACCCCTCCACCACCTTGGATCGATTTGACGCCGTGACAACTATGAAAGATGGTTTATATTATCTCAACTGTGGTTCTCATACTTCTTCTGCTACTACTACTGCTGTTGGGGATGTGACTCCTTTCCAATGGCACTGTCGTTTAGGACATTTATCTTTAGCTATGTTAAAACTTTTATTTCCTAGTTTTAAGTCTGTGATTAGGTTAGAATATGAGGCCTGTGAATAGGAAAAACATCACCGTGTGTCCTTCCCATCTCGCTCTATCTCGTAGTCCGTCTTTATTTTCCTTAGTCCATTCTGATGTATGGGGTCCTTGCAGAGTTAGTAATAGATTTGGTTTTCGTTATTTTGTGACTTTTATGGATGATCATTCTCGCCTTACATGGCTTTACATGTTAAATGATAGATCTGAATTTTTATCTGTGTTTCAACAATTATATAATGAAATAAAAACTCAGTTTGGCATTTTGATTAAGATTTATCGTTCTGATAATGCTTTAGAATATGCTCAAACTGATATTTTCGATTTTTGTGCCAACCGTGGGATGATACACCAAACCAATTACACCTATACCCCACAGCAAAATGGGGTAGTAGGGCGCAAGAACCAGCATCTACTCAAGGTAGCTCGTTGTCACGGCCTTAGACCTTTCTAAGCAACCGCGCCAGCACTTAGCACTCCCACTAGCACTAAGTCAGCCTAACCACCCTCCTTAAGGGATTTGGGAAGAGAAAAAGTGAACACAAGAGTGAGTTTGAGAAGAATAAACTTGTATTGCACTAGAGAACTCTTAAGTACAAGGCTTGAGAACTCACTTGCTTGGTTGAACACTCTTGGTTGGTCCTTGGTGAGTGCCTTTGCCAAATCAGGCAACACCTATTTATAGGCACCCCAAGTTACAATGGATGATTAAGATATTTACAAATGTCCTCTATCCAATGGTTGGGGAGGAAACTAGAAGCTTCCCACCTCCTTAGTGGAGAACTCTAGAAATCTCTCCCAAAATATCTTCTATAAATATCTGTAATAAAATATCTAAAGTTACTACACCTTTGTAGAAAACTCTAGAACTTGGACCTTACTTAGCCCATTGGCCTAAGTCCATGGGCTTGGTGGGCTAGGCCCGTGGGCCTATATTGGGCAGGTCGTGACATCGTGCTATTATTATTCATATGCATGTTCCTAAGCATTTTTTGTGTGATGGGGTTTTAACTGCATGTCACTTGATTAATCGCATACCATCTTCAATGTTTTCAAATAGGTCCCCTTTTTCTATTATGTTCCCTACTTTGCCAAGTTTTCCTTTTCCTCCCCGAGTCTTTGGCTGTGTGTTTTGTCCATAATTTGCATGTGCAAATAGGTAAACTGTCTCCTAGGTCTACTAAGTGCATTTTTTTTTTTTTTTTTTTTTTTTTTGTTATTCACATACTCAAAAAGGGTATAAGTGCTATGACCCTATTACTCACAGGAACTTTGTTAGTGTCGATGTGACCTTCTTTGAAGGCACATCATTCTTTTCTCCTCAAGTATCCCAGTCTGGTGTGGAGTGGACTTCTCCATCTCCTCCACCCATTCCACTCTCATACCCTTCCCTGATGTGCCCAGTGCCACTAACTCACCTCCTCTTCAGGTTTATCAACGCAAGAAGAAGGTTGGACAGCCGAATGCAGAAATCAATACTCCAGATGATTCACTTCCTCCACTGCCGCCTTTCTCTGGTGAAGCTCCTCCTCCGCCTGATGACTTACCAATTACTCAAAGGAAAGTACACGTTCTTGCACTCAAAAATCTATGGTTTTGTATCCTATTGATAAATTTGTTTCCTTGTCTCATCTTCCCTCTCCCATCCATGGTCTTGCCTTGTCACTTTCTACTAACCCTATTCCCCGCACCCATAATGATGCTCTAACTATTCCTGGATGGAAAGCTGCCATGGATGTAGAAATGGATGCTCTCTTGAGTTGTGGTACCTGGAGTCTGGTAAATTTACCTCCTGGTAAGGATTTGGTGAAGTGTCGCTAGGTGTATACTGTTAAGTATCACTCTGATGGCTCTGTTGAACGGTTGAAAGCCCGTCTGGTTGCCAAGGGGTATACTCAGACATATGGAGTTGATTATTTTGAGACCTTCACCCTGATTGCTAGACTGAACTCTATTCGTCTACTTATTTTTCTTGCTGTCAACTTTGATTGGCCCTTGTTTCAGTTGGATATCAAGAATGCCTTCTTGTATAGTGATCTACAGGAAGAGGTGTATATGGAACAACCTCCTGGTTATATTGCTTAAGGGGAGAATAAATGTCGTGTGTGTCACTTACACAAGGCTATTTATGGACTTAAACAGTCCCCTCGGGCATAGTTTGACAAGTTCACTGCTACCATAGTTACTTGTGGATTTTCTCAGTGTTATTCTAATCATTTTGTCTTTGTTCGTCACAGAGGTGACAAACTGGTTGTCTTGGTAGTTTATGTTGATATTATACTTACTAGTAATGATGAGGCAAGAATTTTTGAAGTGAAAGCTTCTCTTCAGCAACATTTTCAGACCAAGGACTTGGGTCAACTTAATTCTTTTCTTGGGATTGAGGTGATCCGATGCAAGAAAGGGATCAGTCTATCTCAAAGGAAATACGTGCTAGACCTTTTATCTGATGCTGGTATGCTTGCTTCCAGACCTGTTGATATCCCTATGAATCCTCACCAGAAGTTTGGGGTTGATGATGGCAAACCCCTCTAGGATGTGCATCAATACAAGAGTTTGATCGGCAAGTTGATATATCTTACTGTGACATGTCCGGACATCTCCTATGCTGTTGGAGTACTCAACCAGTTCATGCAGTCTCCTCAAAAAGCTCATTGGGACACTGTTGTCCGTGTTCTCCACTACCTGAAGGGTGCTCCTGGAAAGGGGCTAATCTATCGTCCTAATAGGCATATGGAACTAATTGGTCATTCTGATGTTGATTGGGCCGGTTCTACTAGTGATCGGAGATCTACTACGGACTATTGTACATTTGTTGGAGGTAATTTGGTTACTTGGCGTAGTAAGAAGAAGACTACCATTGCCCGATCCAATGCAGAAGCAGAATACAATCTTTACACTTAGAGTTGGGATTTCCCGTGACCAAGCCTATGAAGATGTATTGTGACAACCATGCTACGGTGTACATTGCTAGCAACCCAGTCTTCCATGAAAGGACCAAGCACATAGAGGTGGACTGCCATTTTGTTCATGATGCTGTTCTGAAGAAGCTGATTGAGACCCATTTTGTTCCTTCATTAGATCAGTTACCCGATATGTTCACTAAGTCTCTGTTTGCTCCTAGTTTTCGTAATAGTTGTACCAAGCTAAGCATGGGTATTGTGTATGCTCCAGCTTGAGGGGGAGTGTTAAGACTGACGCTAATCTCTACGGGGAGTGTTGAGACTGACGCTAATCCCAATCGCTAGTTCCTTGAACCGATAGGGTCAATTCTGTCCTATCGGCCCAGTATTTTTAGTTATGGTTACTTCTTTATGTCTTAGGGGTATTCTTGTATTTTCATTTTTATGAAATAATATTAAGGTTAGGGAAAACCTGCAATCAAATCATTCTGGTAAAATCGTAGGTCTCTTCTCATCTTTTGGGAGTCTCATTCAGTTGTACCTCTCTCTTCTCTCACTCTTCTCTTCTTCTCTTCTCTCTTTCTTTTTCTTTTGGTTTGATTACAAGGTATCTGGGATTGTAACAACTTGGAATTCGACCACTGGACTGTCATCCTACTTTTGTTTTTTGCTATAAGTCAGCAAAAGTATATATTGATAATAAAAGACGTACAGGATAAACATCTGGGCATACCCAGACGGGAAAACAACAAGATTGATTTGGACTCCACCTTCGGCATAGCCATCAGCAGAGAACAAAACAATCCATAACCTTATATTACTTGCCCAAAGAGACCACCTTTGGCATGGCCATCAACAAAAACTCAAGGAAAGAAACTTTCAAAATCCTGAATGGTTGTGACTACAGTCACTGAACAAATCTGAAATGACGCCTTTCTATGAAGTCCCAATTAATTTCATTGTGAGCAAACAAAGGACTAAAAGGCCAAGACAAGGATTCTTGCAAAAGCACACCCTTCTTAGCAAGCAGATTCGCTACCTTATTTGCTTATTGGAAACTATGACAAGTCTCCCAAGATACTGATGGTAGGTACATCTTTAGATGAGACCACCTTTGCTGAAAATACCATGGGATGGAATTGTTCATGACACAAATCACAACTGAATTTGAATTGGATTCTATCCACAGCATGTAGCTACCTCTAATCAATGGATGAAGGCGAAAACATAACCAAGAATAGTTGGTTTGAATTCCCAAATGGATAGCAAAGCAGCCAATCGGCAAACCATCCGACTTCCTGAAGATAATTCCCTGCACAAGGATGACCCGGATTTCCCAACGAACAGCCATCTATATTTTGTTCTATCCAGTCTGATTCAGGGATGACCCATTTTACTTCAACAATTCTAAAGGAGGGAGAGGCTAATGGAGAGATCCCAAAGTGTCTTGAAATCACCAAGTCTTCCACAGATATAACTGAACATTTCATCCTTGGACCAGCATCACAGATATCCGAGTTTGGAGTTAATAGGAACCATAGATTGTGAGTTATTTGAGGTGTTAGCTCGCTGGTTGTAAGTCCTACAATTCTGCTTTGGGTGGTGATGTAGAATTAAGGCTGAACCGGGTTGACCCTTCGGACAGTCTAGAACAAGACGAACCAGGACCGATTGGATTTTTGGGTTCAATAGGATCTTTTAGGATTTATTTTATTCGAGAAAGATGTAGTTATTTTATTTTGGAGAATATTTACAATCTTTTATTTTGGTAGTTGTTAGACAAGTATGGAGCTACCAATTCGAGTTTTATTTTCTTTCTAATACTATTTGTCTAGATTTGAGGAGATATAAAGAGATTTTGATTCTATTTCAGTTTAGTATTTTAATTAGGAAGTTTTAATTTCGGTTTAGTATAAAAAGGCATGTAACCCAACTTGTTAAGCAGATTTGAGAATGAATTGAATTGAGTTGATTGTGCCGGTTAGGTACTTCACAATGGTCCAGTGACCTTCCCCCACCCCAGTGCGATTTCTCTCTCTCTCTCTCTCTCTCTCTCTCTCTCTCTCTCTCTCTCTCTCTCTCTCTCTCTCTCTCTCTCTCTCCTCCTTTCCCTTCTTCATGGTTCTGTTTTCCTTTCGCTGTAACTGGCGGTAACAGCAGTCCTTAAGAGTTGCTTAGAACTTTCAAGTGAGGCATCGATCTGACCTAGGATTTTAACCGAAAATATTCCCTCCCTGGCTGACCAAACCCTTAGAGTTTCTTGCCTTAGATCCAACCCTGCTGTGAGAAACTAACCTGGAACCATAACCAGCCATGGACATGTCGCCAGCCTTGTTTCAGAATTTTCCAATCTAATTTGTAACCGCTGGTTCAAGGTATAATGGGCTGCTACTGATAGGGCTGAAGCTTGAGCATTAATCCCTGAAATTTCACTTCATGTTGAGCTCACATAGGTGTGAGATCGATCACCAAAACCCAGACTGGTTCTATCGCCTTTGTCTTTGTCCAAAGGTTGAAGACAAACCAAATCGTGGGTTTTGTGTTAAATCCCCTTATTCTGGTTTCCCATTATACCCTTATAAAGCCTCTTTATACCTCCAAGTCCTTTAATCACCTTTAGTTCCAAATCGGACCCTGAACAATAAATCAAATTCCCACTTGTGTCCACTTTCTTGACTGACCCATTTAACATTAGAAACTTCTGGGTATTTACAAAAGTGGCATTTCCCTTCGCGACATCAGATTAATTACGGAATTGTTATTATTATTTGATATTTGAGTTACTAACTCTTGAGTGGGCCCAGAAGCAATCCAATTCCAATTTTGGGAACCTGGATCCGCATCAGGGGTTATATTGAATATGGTTGTTACTGGGGCCTTATACCACTATTTTGGTATCAAAGCAATGGAGGGGCAGAAAATGAGGTCAACGGCTGCTGACTTCTACTTCTGAGGGTTGATCATGCGGATATGATTCCTTGACATTTCAAAGCTCGAGAACAAGGTCATCTAAGCCAGGGAGAACTGATGATCATAGAGAGGAGATTTGAAGGATATTCTAGAAGACCTAGAGGAGATTTGGAAGATGTTCTAGAAGATCTAAAGGAGATTTGAGTGGGGAATATTCTGTCAAAGATATTCCAGCTACTATAGGAATTGCAGCTATTATGGGAATTGTGGGCTTTCAACCACTGGTTTCTTACTCTCTTTTGTAGGGTTGGATAGATATGCCACAATCCATACATAGCATCTATTCTTTAGTGTTTAGATAGTTTCTATTTTGAATGAAAGCTTAAGTTGTAAGGGATCCTCCTACCATACTAGAGGTGTCCTATATACTTAATTTCTAAACCTGGCCTTAAGTAGGTATTTTTGTGTGCTGATGATTTGAAATTTTGGCCACAAGATTAATTTGATTTTTATGCACTGTGTTATAACTACTGAACAGAGCATGCAACTATAATCCTATGCTGATCTGTTGTGTGATGTGAAGATGTAATTGTTTTTATTTCTGGAAATTAGTTTCTATTTTCACGTTCTGGTACAAACTCCAAAGTTCACCATGACTTCAGGGAACCCAAAATTATCTTTTATTCAAAAAAAGCTCTCCATATCCAAAAGGGAATCTGTCCATAATCTTGCACAATTAGGACTTTTGAACTCCTTCAACCACAATTCACTGTCCTCTGAATTTGCAGCCAAGTAATTCCAACTATTTCATTCTCGTCATTAGTTAAAGACTAGAAACCACGAAGGGAAAGTAGCCTTCGAATCCCATCTCATCTTTGGTAAATCGAGTATGAAGGTAAAAATTAAAACTAATGGAAGACAACTTTTAGTTTCATTACAGGGAGATCAACTGACCATAGACCAACAAAAATTTCAGTGTTCTTCCAATCATCCATGTGCAGTACTTAGCAAACACCCTTTTCTCTTAATGAGGTTTTTTCCCAAGGAAACAATTGCAAGTCAATAGCAGATTGAGGGTACGAATTGTAAAAATGGCCCTATTATGATTAAGAGATAAGTATAAGTAGGCTTACTCTGAAAGAAGGGTTACTTAAGACATCTATAAAGACTCATTGAACCATTGAATAAAAGAAAGAACACCAAGATCTCTTTGGCATAAGCTCGTTTGGTTACATTCCTAGTCGCAGTTTCACTGCTTAAGAGATCTTTCCAACTGTTTTCCTACCCAATCCTTCGTTCGTCACCGCCAAATCCCTGTCCCCCAAACTTGCTGTCTTTGCTGGTCCGGTATTGAAGATTCTAATCATATTTTCTTTGGTTGCCTTTTTTCCTCCTCTATTTGGAAAAAGGTTCTCCGCTTTTGCTGGCCTTGTAAAAGAAGCCCTCTAGCCTCTTGATAGAGAGTGGATCTGGATGGATATGACTTTCATTGGCTCTTCTATTTGTGACATTGCTGGAAGCTTGCTCTCTGCGCCATAATCAACTACAACTAGATGGAGAGAAACCTTCGTAGATGGACATCCAACTCCTACTCTTTTGACATGATTTGGAAGGCCATCTACTATTCTACTTTGAGGTTGGCTCTAAGTTATGGATTCTGCATCACCCTCCTGTAGTCGATACCCCCAAGGAACAAACTCATTGTTGTCTAGTGGGGTCTCCCCCCTCCCCCTACTCCTCCCCTAAAGGTCGGCCTCCCTTCCTTTCTTGGCTTTTTCCCTTTTT
>NC_056563.1:24925581-24937608 GCF_013358625.1 Macadamia integrifolia | reverse complement strand
TCTCCCTTGTAAAAAAATATAAAAAGATCATTAAATGTTAACTCAATCAATCAGCACACTCTCATGTTCTCTTTTGTCCTCTCCAGAGTTGATCAACAGAGAGTAGAAACAAGGAGCAACAAGATTTGTCGTAGTAGTAGTTGCATCAATCAAATGGAAAGTGGGTTTAACACGGAAACCCTCAACTTTTGCCCCAACTAAAACGTTTGTTCCATGGGGTAAGATTGGTGTCATGGTATCAATAGTCCCTCTTATATCCCCTATTAAAAGACCAAGCCAAGACCAGGAGCAGGGAGAGTGAAAAAAAAAACGAGCAGATCTCTCTCTCTCTCTCTCTCTCTCTCTCTCTCTCTCTCACACACACACACACACACTCACACTCACACTCACACTCACACACACGCACACACTAAAGAAGAAAGAAAGAATCAGCAATGCACAGTCAACCCAAATTTCTGAACAATTACTTAAGAAACAATTAATTCAAAAAATGACTAAAATGAGTCAATAACCCTCCCCCCCTCACTCTTAGACCCTTAATACTGACAATAAATGCATATTCTTTGCAGCCTTATAGTAAGTACGTTAACTTACCTCAAATTGTTCCAAGCTTGTATAAGCCCCTCCAGCCAATTTCATCCTGACAGTTCCAAAATCCATTGGATGCTCTATGATTTCATGGTAATCTGGCAGCTGCAAAAGATGTCCCGGTCAAATAAAGGAAAAGAATAACTCATAAATGTTTGATATAAATGTGTTCCTGTAAAACCCACTTCGTTTGGATCCACCGGATCAGAAAACACTCCATATGTGTCCTTCCTGCACGTAGGATGACAACTCTCAGTACATTCAAACTCAACTGTCAAACTGGATTGGAGATAAAGAGGAAAAGAAGCTACAACGCACTTTTGAAGCCTGTCGATGATGAACAACAGCAACTTTTTGTCCGGTAAAGATGTTGTGGGTCCCGGCTCCAACCGTAACTCTGTTGACGAAATTATATAAATAAATAAACAAATAGAGATTTCCAACGTCCAAGAATGTCTTTTTTGGCAAGGAAAACGAGACCGCGAACCTGACTCTTCCCCTTTTGAGGCAGACTTCGTTTTTTCTTCCTGAGATTCATTTAAGAAATCAGTCACAGAAATAACAGATGGATTTTTATTTTTTTTTTCCCCTTTTCTTCATATAACTGAAGAAAAGACCAGGGGAAAATGAGCATAGAAGAAGAAAAGACAAAGTTGAACTTTTTCAGACAAGATAGTCTCAATAAAAAGTCCAACTAAATGCCATCCAGAATAAAATATGAAGCAAATGGAGAGATTAAAATAGGAAGAAATTATCACTCCTCTGGTCTTCAGAAAAGCCAAAACGAAAAAATAAAACAATTGACCTAGTCAAACACAATGTTCCAGTTCTGAAGACCAACTAAAAAGTTTAGAGCGAATTCCAAGGGGTTTTCAAATCACATCGACTATAGAGTGTATGAGATGCCGAAACTTCAAATAAATGAAACCGAACTGCCCTAAATTCTACGAGAAATTCGGCGAGTTCCAAAAATCGAAAAAATCCACACTCATAAAAACCTTTAATCTCTACAAACACAACCCAATTCAAACGAAAAAAAAAAAGGGAGGAGTGTCTCTCTCAGAACATATCATGAATTCGTCACCTTTTCAGCATCGCCGGGGCCAGATCCGTCAGCAACGGCATTAATCCTCCTCTTCTTGTCCGCCGTCTCCGATTTCTCATCCTCCACGTACGAATCAGAGCCATAAGAACCAGAATTCAAGGAAGAATTCAAAGAAGACCGGTGTTGCTGATTTGAAGGCAGTCGAAGGACAAGCTTGAGCTTCTTCTCCCTGCGCTTACCGTTAGAATCTTCGTTAGAATCTTCGTCTTCTTCATCATCATTGTCATCGTCATCGTCATCGTCATCTCCGGCATCGGCGGCTCCTTCCGAGACTGCCACGGAGATTCCGTCAGGGTAAGGGTTACGGCGAGTGAATCGACGATTAGGGTTAGGGTTGGGGACGATTGGTTTTCTGTAATTCGAATTCAAATAGGGATTAGAATTAGGGTTTCGCTTTTGCTGTTGCTGCTCCTGCTGTTGTTGTTGTCGTCTAAGATTTCGCTTTTGGAGATCTAAAAGAGAGGGTCGTCCTTTCTTCTTCTTCTTCTTCTCCACTACCTTACCCATTGTGCTCTCTTCTCTCTCTTCTCTCTCTCTACAAACAGGGGTAATTTTTTTTCTTTTATTTTTTTATTTTAAATTCTACTTACGGACCTTTCGGACGAAAGCCTTGCCGAGAGAACCACACGAGTTGGATGGTGAAACACGTTGCGTCAGCCTCTCTGTTACGAGTCTACATTCTACAATGGCTTACGAGCTATCACTTAAATAGGGTCAAATTACTTTGTACTTGCTTACGAGCTATCACTGCGTTTAGTTCATGGTTTTAGTCGTGGGTATCCGATAGTTCACATCCTCTGCACGTAGCGGTGAGGTGTGATATAATCGTACGGTTGAAAGTATATGGGCACGTGTCCCAAGGGTTCTTCAGCCACCTGATACTCATTGCATCGATGCAGCGACTGCATATGATTTTAATACCTCGGATCACAGATCAGGGATCAGGGATCGAACAAAATTTGGTTGTCAAGTAGGCGTGTCAATTCCAAGCCTGCACTAGTAGGCCCGATTGAGCCCAATACTTTTATGGCCTGACCTGGACCAACCTGATCAATAAACATGGCGGGCCTAACTCGGCCCGTTTATAAATAAGTAGTATATGGTGCAATGGGTAAGCTCGATGGGCCTCCCGATCGACCTGACCCATTTACAAGCCCGACTCAGATCACACGTTTAGCCCGACCGCTTATATGGGTATTTTGATTTTTTTGGGATAGAATAGGGTATATATTGACTTTTTATCAATTATTTACTGTAATTAATTGTAATATATTTTCAAAATTGTTGATAATTTAATCAAATAAATTGAAATATCTTAAATCTAAAAAAGGTAAAGACCGTTTAAGGCTTTATTGGTACATTACCCCATTTAAGGCCTGATTAGCCCGATTAGGAGAAGCCCAATTAAAGCCCGAAACAAGACCGAGACCGACTCCTTCCTTAAATAGGTAGGTCATGGTCCGAGGATGTAGGATCGGCCTGACCAATTGACACCCCTAATCCCATGTAGCATCGAAGTTCCTACTTCCGGGCTCACAATTAAAGAAATAAAATCTTAAAGAGTAGTTTAGAAAATACTAAAACCTCAAGGAGGGTATTTGTGAACTCAAAGAGAAAGTGAATTATTCTATTTTGTTAGCTACAAGCTCGGGGTGATAGGAACTTAGCTGGATAGTAGCAAAAATAATCTTCCACAAGGATCGGCCATCTCAAAAATAGATTAGAGTGTAAGTTATAAGAGTATTGATTTAAATCGGTATCGGATCACCCATATCAAGCAGAAATACCCTTACTTTTCCTAAAAAACAGATTTTTCTTTTATTTTTTTAGCCCTGGTCCATACCGTTCAACCAATATGGTATTTGGTATCAGCCAACTATCAGGATCAGAGATAATCCAAATCGAAACAGATCCCCTGATATGAGTGATCCGATATCAATACATCAAACCAGGTTCAATTACATAGAGTACAGGAAGCAAAAGATTCTACCAAAGGGAAAAAAAATAGACATGCAAAATGCTTCATTTTTCTACCCAAAAAAAAAAATAGCATCTTGGGCATGCATCCGATCAGCTATTGGCATATCCCATGGGATTACTGACCATCGAATGCGCACTGGACTCCCAAGGGTTATAGAGGATCTGAATCCTATCACCAGAGGGAGGTTCTTATCATCCCCATGGGGCAAAAGGAGCTTTAAATTAGGGTAGATGATCCTCCAGCATATAGGATTCCTAAAACTAAGGTCGTGCTAAGCACAAGACCGATTTAGCATTACAATGAGTTTGTAAGTTGTTGAACGTGCCTGATATCTTTATATATATATATATATATATATAACACCAATTTAGCATTACAATGAGTTTGTAAGTTGTTGAACGTGCTTGATATCTTTATATATATATACCATATAATAGGATCGATATACACCAAAATACAGGGAAATATGGTTCTTCTGGTTCTATATAGTGAGAAGAACGAGACCGGTGCAATACCGTACTCCGATCCAGGCAAAAAAACGATCACTAGGATAGGTGCAATACTGTACCTAGAACTAATTTGTGCAAAATTAAAATAACAAATAAATAGAACAAGACCAAGAACTCAAAATTAGAAGTAGTAAAAGCTGCTTAACCAGATCAATATTTCACAGTCAAGAGGTGCTACTGTAGGTTTCTTTGTGAAGATAGAACAAGAAGCAAGTTGTAGATGCAGATGCAGATGCAAGAAAGTAATGATGCAAAATAATTTTGAAAAATACACTTTGCTTATAATTTGGAGATCTTTGATTACAAGATTTGGGTAGGCTTAGGTTGGAGGATTTGAGAAGAAGATGGGTGTTTGGATCTTTGATGGAACTTTGAGGGTTGTTGATGCTAACCTTTGAGGGCGATTGAACTTGAAAAGGACGATCGGTCCTTGAAGTTGTTGTCGAGGACCGGCGGAGCTTTGAGGAGTCCGACGAAGCTTGAACTTTGAAGAACTTGAGAGGGGCGATTCCTTTGGATGGAGGCTTCTTACTCTTTAAGTCTACATTTGGGGGAAAATAACCAAGTGCTTTTTGAAGAGGGGGTGTCTCTTTTATAGGGAAAGATGACACATTTACATTTTATTTGTGTTTGCGATGCATTTGGGTTTCATTTGACACTGTTCTAAATTACATTTGAAACAGTACTGAATTATATTTCATTTGGTACTGTGCATTTGAATTTGGAGTACTATTTGAGGGCACTATTGGCGTCGAAAGTTGGGATTGATTTTGCCCTTTGATTAGGAATCTTTTATCTTGGACGTTGATTTGGGATCTTTAATCTTGGCCACTGATTTGGGATCTTCAATGATCGTACCACGGCATTCCATGTGTTTAAGACACTGTTTTTCGCATTGGTTTGATCAAGGAGTTTGTACCATATTTGACTGAGCCTGGTATTGGCCTGACTGTCCTTTAACCTGAGACAGTAACAGTACCACCTTTCCTCTAAGAGGTTGTCCGTGGTTAACTGACTAGGTGAGTTATCGACATCACCAGTCGGCTAGTTTCAGAACCGTCCTAGCAAATGTTGTAGATCAAATCATTGTTTGGTCATAGATTTTGATTTTGAGGTGGCTCGATGAGATTTGCGAGAGGTCATCGCTTTGAATTTGCTTGAGGATGATGCCTTGCTGGAGGGAACATCTGGCTCATTATCAAAGGGATCTTGGGCCATTTGTTGAGTATGGCAATGGACTGCCATGGAGCTTTTGATGGAGCTAAGGCTATAAGCTCCGTCACTTGATTCTTCTTCTGAGTCGAAGCCGAGTTCGGCGAGACGAGCTAGAAGGGCTTCCTTTTCACTTTTGATACTTGATTTTGAGGAAGCTGGAAGGGCCGGATTGGTTTGAGGCCTGTGAGGCTTTGGATGTGGGTCGATTTTTCACATTTTGAGACATCACAACTGTCCCACCATTTGATGTGGTAAACACGTGAGAGGACGGGGGCAAATCAGTCCTGTGTTTGGAAATCATTGATTTCATAGTCCCAAAAAAGGATCCATGCCAAGCGGTAGTGGAGGAAGAACCGGAGGAGATCAGGCTAGTGTGGTTGCTGTTGGATGTGTTTGCAGAATACTTTGAAGGAATCTTGAATTTGTTGTGGAAAGATATTGACCATGGGGCCATATTGATCCCACCAACGTGGAAACCAGAGGGGTGTTTGATTATTGAATTTGTAATCGAAACAAAAGAACCAGGAATGTCTATTGTTTCTATTTTGGAATAAAAATGCTTTGCACCAAGCCTCCTGGTAGTCATAGTAATGATATCCAGTAGGGGTATAGGCATTTGAAAAGTTTTTGTAAGTGAGGGGATGGTTGTTCCACTCTTTGACGCGAAGGACTTTGCATATGGTTACAGTTGTGTGTGTGACCAAGGATTGGTCATTTTTGTCGAAATTGAGTTTAAGCCTGACAGAGTCAGTGTCGACAAGAATGTATTCATAAAATTCTTGTGTTTTTGCTGTCGTGGGGGAATAATAGTGCCATCCTTGAAAGAAGATTTGTCAAGCCATGTTTAATGGAGAGTCCATGTAATTTTCAAGAACTTCTTTAATAGTGAAGAGGTCTTCTTTGAGGGGTTTTCATCATGTTGGCTTTTGATTTTGGATCCTTAGGCTGTTTGGAGAGGTTTAGCCTGGGTTGTTTGAAGGCTGGAGCTGGCTCTATTTGTGGTTTGAACGGGGTCGACAGTCGAGGAAATGACTACAACATGGGAATATGGCCGATTTGCAAAAGCCAATTGGGATTGGCTATAGGTAATAATTTGATTTGTAGGAGCGCCAGTAGTGTCGTAGCTGGATTTGGATCGTACTAGGGAATTTGAAGAAGTGGACTCTTTTGAGAGAGCCATTTGGAGAAGGTTTATTTGAGGAGTTTGGCCCTGTAGGAATTCACGAGTAAGGAAGTCAGGGACAATTGGATTCTCCTTTAATATATTCAATTTGAAATTCGAAAATTGAGAGTAAAGCTTGCCATTGGGCAAAAATTTATTTTGAAGCTAAATTTGAGACATCATTTTGTAAAACAAATTTAGCAGCGCTGCAATCAACACGAACTAAAAATGGTTTATTTAATAATGCATTTTGAAATTTTTGTATACAAAGAACTATGGAAAGGACTTCTTTTTTGATGGTGCTATAGTTCTTTTGTGCAAAGTTCCAGATACCAGAGGTAAACTGGACAAGTTGTTCTTTGTTAGTATCTGGGAGCTTTTGTTTAAGAATTCCACCATATCCAATGTCTGAGGCATCGGTTTCAACTATTTTAAAAGCCTCAGGGTTTGGGATAAATAGGCAAAGAATTTCTTTGACCAGTTTTTTGATTGATTGGACAGCAGTTGTTTGGGCCAAAGACCAAGGTGTCAGGTTCTTTTTTAGCCGAAGATACAAAGGTACGGCAATCTTACTAATTTGGGGAAAAAAATCACGAATGTAATTTAGGCTTCTAAGAAATCTTTGCAATTCTTTAGAACAGAAATTTTCACTATCATCATCCAACTCATCCATACACTCTTGGAATTCCGAATCAAAATTAATATCAAAGTTGATAATTAAATCATCAGAAAAATCCAGAAAATCCTCAATCATATTAATCTCTTCTTCTATATGTGGTTGCTTGCCTATCCTAAACATGTTAAACTCAACAGTTTGGTTACCAAAAGATAATCTTAGGAAACCATTCCGGCAGTTGATTAATGCATTACTGGTAGCTAAGAATGGTCTTCCTAGAATTATTGGGATCTCATCCTTAGTTGAGAAGGGCTTGATATCTAACACAATGAAATCAACAGGGAAAATAAATTATCCCACCTTTAGTAAAACATCCTCAACCATCCCTTTAGGAATTTTAACAGACCAATCTGCCAACTGAAGAGTAGTTCCAGTGGCTTTCAATTCTTCTAATCCAAGTTGCTTGTACACATGATAAGGTAAAAGATTCACACTTGTGCCAAGGTCAAGTAAGGCATGCTCAATGTAGGTGTTGCCTATGACACAAGATATGGTAGGGCTCCTTAGATCCTTATACTTGGCTGCTATAGGCTGAGTAATTATGGAACTAATATTACCTGCCAAGAACGCCTTTTTGGGCACACTAGTGATATGTTTGTGAGTACACAAATCTTTCAGTACCTTTGCATAGGCAGGGATCTGGAATATGACATCCAAAAGGGGGATGTTCACTTCTACCTTTTTGAAGACTTCTAAAATTTTATCCATGGACGCAGTCTTCCTTTTGTTTACCAAGAGATTAGGAAATGGAACAGGATGAACATAAGAACTGTTAGGGATTTGCCCCTGTTCAGAAGAATCATTTTTGGTTTCCTCAACCAAATCATTTTTAGTTTCAGAAAAATCTTTAGGTTCATCAGACGAACCTGAAACAAGAGGCACACTTGTGTCCTCAACTGAAAGAGAGTTAACATGAGTAATAGATGAGGAAGATTTAGGAACACTCTGTTGGTACTCTCTACCACTCCTAAGAGCATAAACAACATTACATTGGTTAGAGGGCCCTTGTTATGTCTGACCTTGTACTATATTTAGTGGTGCATTAGTTGATGTTTGTGAACTAACAGGCTGATGATGCCTAGGGTTAGGCTCTGGTTGACTGGGTAAAGTTTCTTTCTCCCTCTCATGCATAATTGAGACAACTTGAGTGAGTTCTCTCATAAGATTTTGATGGCTTGTCATGAGGAGGGCCATATTTTTTTTCCAAGTCACTTATTCTACTAGCCTCTCCAGTATTGGTAAACCCAGGGGGTTGCTGATAAGATGATAGGAGAGGGGCCCTAGGAAAACTAGTCTGAGGTCCTACATTTGACCTAGGAAAAGTATTTTGAGAAAAAGATTATTGTGCAAAGGGAGGCCTTTGGAGTCCAGGTTGACCTTGATTGTGGAAATTGGAAGGCCCTGCTTGGTTGCCCTTATTCCAAGAGAAATTTGGGTGATTTCTCCATCCTGGATTGTAGGTATTACTATATGGATTATTCTGGTATAATGCATTAACACTATCATTAGAAGTGCCCCAGAGGTGTTGGGGCATTCTTCTAGGAGATGTCTAGGGGACTGGCACCAAGCACAAATCTTAACCAAATTGACTGATGATAGCTCTCTAGGAACAATAGCCTCAATTCTCTTGATTAGGCCGATAAATGGGCTTCTTTGGCTACTATTCCATCCAAAAAATATCCTTTTCCTCCTATGGTTCTTTCACTCTCTTGGGTTGATTCTCACTCACGAGTTTTGTCAGTTAAGTCAAGTAAGAATTCCCATGCCTTTCCTTCATCTATAAAGGATGTGAATCCCTCAGAGCACATAGACTCTATCATTTGTTTAGTTGGGTAATCAATATCCTCATAAATTATTTGACATAAATGCCATAGGTCTAGGCCATGGTGAGAGCATTCTTGGAGTAGATCCTTGAATCTCTCCATAAGTTTGGAAAATGACTCGCTAGGCTTTTGCCTAAACTGAAAGATATCACTTCTAAGCTTATTGGTCTTGTGAGTTGGGAAAAACTCTTAAGGAAGACAACTGTGAACTATTCCCGTGAGGTTATGGAATTTGTGGGTAACCCATACAATCACTTTTTAGCCTGGTCTTTCAATGCAAAAGTGATAAACCTAAGCTTAACAGCATCATCAGAAAGCTGTTGGATCTTAATTAGAACACATACCTCTTCAAATTCCCTTAAAAATAGGTATGCATCCTCAGAGGTCAACCCATGGAAGTGGGGCAACATAGTGATGTATTGAGATTTGAGTTCAAAATTATTGCCCTGGACTTGTGGTAGAACTATGCAGGAAGGTTGGGCTGTTCTAGCAGGGTAGAACCTATATTTCAGAGATTTAGGTGAAGGGTTTTGTTATTGGTCTCCCATATTGAAGGGTTTTAAAGAGAGCAAACGTATAGGGTCACTACTTGTTGGATCTCTTCTTTCTAACCGATTCTTAGTATTACGTACCCACTTAACACTCATGCAACAGAAAACTACCCAAACCTAGAGTAAGACAAGCACAAAAGAATGGATAGCAAATTTTTTTTTTATGATTTTATTTTGGCTTTTTGAGAGCTTACCGACAGGGATCCGGGGTTGCTTAGGTCAATTCTTGAGGTACTGCTACAGGGGCAAAACCTGTCTTTATCATACTATGAGGCATGGCGACCTCCACCGATACAACTATTATTACAAGTTGTTATTCTCAGGAATTCAATAAAAGAAAAAGAAAAAACAAAACAAAGCAAACAAAGCACTCCGATTTACCAAAAGAAAGTGAAAAATAACATGAAACTGTCTCCCCGGCAACGGTGTCAAAAACTTGTTTGAAATTTTAAATGTAACCGCAAGCGTACAGATCAATGTAGCTACGGGTCGAACATAGGGAGAACAGTCACTTTATTTTTTTTAATAATACGAAAGTGAACCAATTAATGGTTATGATCTAATTCTAATTACCGTCCTAAACATATGTATCTAAAATAACGTCCTAACCATTCGTCATCTAAGAATTTAAAGATACAAGCCATGTAATTAAAATTAAATAAATAAATAATTAAAAATAAACAACCCACGCAATTAAAAAAAATAATAATAATAAATGAAGAAAAAAAATGCTGAAATAAAAATAAAGTAAAAAAAGGGGGAAAAGCTATAGAGAGACTCACAAGTAAGTTTCTCTACTTAGCCCAAAGGATGCATCATAATATGAGCTTCCCTACTTGACTAGAAAGTCACTTTTACAAGGGTTACTCTACTTGACTTTAGGGAAAGGGAGACAATTAAAATAAAAGCAATAAATTGATGGTTCTATGGCTAGGAGGGGCAAAACCAACACATACACTAGTCATGAACCTTGGGGGAAAGGGATAGCAATAATGTAACGACTGAAATTAAAATCCTAAATTAAGAAAGAAAGGGTAGTCAGAAGAGGGAATGAGAGGGGGGAGAGAAGACTACTGAGGGAGTCTACTTACATGAACTTCAACCCTTGAACTGAAACTTGATCGATTTGAGATACTACCAGTACTAAAAACCAGATCTAGAATAAACCAAATCTGAAATTTCTAGTACTAGAGAAAACAAATCTGAAAAAAAAATTGAACTTGAAAGACATGCTTCATAGCTTGTTCTTGTCACCTAGAACTAATCCTAGAACTAGAACTTGAAAATTACAACTTCAATTACTTAAATAATAAAAATAAAAGACTAAATCAAAAATAAAAGTGCTTGCATTAATTGAATAAAAGAACTTACAAAAGTGTTTAAAGCATAAACCTAGAACTAGAGATAGAGAAAGAGAAAACTAGAGAAAGAGATAGAGCAACAAAAAAAAAACCCTAAAAGAAGAATGAATTAGAGAGGAAGAGAGGGACCATTTTTTAGAGTTTTGTGGACTCCCTTTTATAGGGAATAGGAGAGAGAGAAGGACGTCCAAGGGTGGATCCCCTTGGACGATTTTGTGGTGAGGTGGAGGAGAGAGGAGAGAAAACGTTTGAAGAGATCTCCCACGATTTTCTTGCCTTTTTTTCCCTATTTTTTCTCTTTTTTCTATTTCTCTCTCTCTTCTTGCACAAGAAACCCCCCTTGGCCAATTTTCCTTGCTTGGATTTGGACAATATTCTATTTTAAATGGGAAATTCCATCCATGCCCTTGTCTTTTCTTTTCTTTTTTTTCTTCTTTCCTATTTTTTGTCTTTATTTTCTCTCTTCTTCAAACTTGCATACAACTATCTTGGCCGACCCCCTTTAAGTGATGAGTAGGAGAGAGAAAAAATTCTAAAAAAAAACCTCAACAAAATAGCAGCTAAGAGGTTCAAACTTGAGACCTCCTAATAAGGAAGAGATTTTGCACACCACAACTCACCAACTACGCTAGGTAATTGTTGTTACCAAAAACGAATCTTCAATCACTTAAGGATGTGGTCCATTGATCCTTGTTGGCATTTGGAATATTCCTTATACCCTTGGGACAATTACAGACGGGCTAGTTCTGCATCTCGGTTCAGTTCTGATCCATTATTCTTTTTCTTACCCAAAAAGAATAATCACTTGTACGGTTGACCAAACGAATGTGTACTTTTAATTGAACACGTCCATCTTGCTTAGAATTTCATCCTCTTCGCAACCATGAAAAGAGATAGGACCTCTTTACGTGTAAAATTGGAGATATAGGGCCCGATAGTCCTAAGGCATTGAAAGTATAAAACCTGCAAAAAGAGAGTAAAACACAAGACAGCTCCATTCTAAATATGTAAAATGCATGATTTACTACCCTAGATTTCACACATAAATGTGCTCAT
>NC_056563.1:24890231-24925481 GCF_013358625.1 Macadamia integrifolia | reverse complement strand
AAGCTCAATCTCTCCCTCAGATGAACCATATAGCCAAGAGAAACCATGAACCATAATAGAAGAGCTTGCCCCATCCATGAGTAAATGAGTTCAAACCTCCTAGCTATTATCTATTTCTCTTCCATAACTTAAAAAAAAAAAAGAAATACATATATATATATATATATATGGGCTTGGGTTATGGACGATCACCATGAACCGTATGATATAAAAACATAAATATAATCTGTTGACATATAGAATAAAAAACTTATTGTATTGAATACACATAACATCGAAATTATACACATATCATACATGTCCCTTCTCTATCTTTCATACTTTCCTTTATTTTTTCCAAAGGAGGAACTTTCTCTCCCACCTTCATGTGACATCGACTCCTCACCGATTTCATCTCTTTAAAAGGATCAATCTTCCAAAAGGTGAACACTCTCTCCTATCTTATTCGTTCACTCTCTGTTTTTATTTAAAAATTTCTCTCTCACTCCCATACTCAAAACCCTAGCATTGATCCAACATATTATCTATCTATGATCGGAACTCTAATGCTCTGTGCATATGATCGCTCGGAAAAAAGGCTTGGAGAGAGGTGTTTTCTCATTACTTGTAATAGGCCAACAAAGGAGGACAACTTAAACAATGATCAATAACGGGCCTCACTGGAATCTCTATTTCTTGGCTCTCTTATTGGTTCTTTTTTCTCTCCGTTGGCATGCTTATCCTCCAAGGTTCAAGAACTGTCTAACTAAGGTCAAGTAGTGTGATTCCTTGCTAAGTTGGACTGATTAGCAGGGAGAGCAACAACTTATTTATTTTTTGGGGGAAAATTAACTAGTTAACGGGTTTTTTCTTCTTCTTTTGTTTTTTCAATTATGGGTTTTGGGAGGATGTAGTAAGAATAGAGATAACTATGGCAGCTATTATGTAAGGAAAGAACCGACGCCATAAATAATCGATGGTGCAATTACAGCCGACGATATACGTGCCAATTAAAAGAGGAGAGCATAATATATCTGAGAGAGAGAGAAATAGTATCAAAGAACCAAAAATTGATTGCTTCAGGGAGGAAAAATGGGTTTCGCGATCAGGAGGTTGGGGATGAAGTGTAGAAAACAAAATAGGGTTTGGCGTATTGGAGTACGGTGTTGAAAGTAAGGGTGTTAATTGGTTCGGAACCAAGTATTCGGTCCGGTTTCGGTTTCAAGGAGTGTTTGTGTGATCCAGAACCAGACCAAGTCCGATCTTGATTATGAAAATTGGTACTCATACCCGATCTAATATGGTTTCGATTTGGTTTTGGTTCCTATTTGGATTTTGTATTCAGTTCTTATTTAGTTTCAAATTCGATTTTGTATGCAACTGTTGTTTTGAAGACAAAATATAAATGTTTATTCACTACGTTATTGGTCTTCCCTAACAAATAATGAAAAAAAAAAAAAAATCATGAGCTATCGATCATCTATTGAACTTCTAATATCATTAATTTCACTACTTTAAAACACAATATGCAAAGAAGAGGAATAATATAATACTTTAAACTTTAAGAGTTCCAATTAAGTAGATTGTTTAACTCACGATTCATGAATCCCAATGCAAAAAAAACTAAAAAAAAAAAAAAAAGGATTTTAGAGTTGGGCTATAATTGAAACTCTATTAGATGATTTATCATTTAAGTGATTGAATATATCGGGTTTCTATATAAGTAATGTCAAATTTTTAGTTAAAGAGGAAAAAATGGACATTAAGTTATCCGGTCCAGTTTCGGTTAGAACCATCGATTCTTGGCATAAATCTAGATCCGGACTAAACCTAATTATAAATACTTATTTCAGATCCAGGATTTAACCATATTATAATGGGTTGGATTTGGTTCAGTGTATTCGGGCCGGATATGGATGCGATTTTTAGTTTGAGTTCCGATTTGACACCCTTAGTTGAAAGTTGAAACTAACATCCCATCTACATATAAGGATTACTTAATCCAATGATTCAGATTTAAATATTCCATTCAAAAGGTGGGATCACTCCCGACCATGGCCTCGATTGGTTGCAAGGGGAATTAAAGGTAAAAGAAGTAAAAATTGTAAACTTAGAAAGGAATTTTTGTAATAATTTTGTTTTGTTAACAAAGTTGTTTATAATAATTACCTTATGTGACTATATGACTGACTCAAAATTATGTCACATTTGATTATTACATTTACTTTATTTTACATACAAAAATGATTTATTATGAAATATAAAATAAAAATTACATATTGTTTAAATCTCCTTGCAATCAAACATAGCACATGTGAGAATCCTAGTAGATTAGCGAAGCAAATGTAATGAAATTGCAGGGCTTTTGATCAAACTTAGAACTTATTATGGAACTTCGAATGGGCAAACCATCAGGTCTGCTAGAAAAAGAGGTTGCTTCCATTAGGATGGCAGGAGAGGAAGAGAAAGTTCAGGAGAAGGTTAGACGCCATAACAGATGCACTTGTAATTGAAAGAGACTCGTTTTGTTTTTGATATTGTTTTTGTTTAAAACGATTCTTGGACCAATAGACATCTGATCCAAAAAAAGGTCACCAACTCAAACCGATACAGGCGGATCAGAATTGACTAGGACGGATCTACATCAATTTACATATCATTTGCCACAGAATGAAGCAAAAGCACTAGAAGCCGCCGTCAGGACTCAGGAGAGAGAAAACAGTGATGGTTGGCCTGGTCTATTCATTGTCTGAACCACTAATGAACCGTTTGAAATTTCGCATCGTTTGTTGATGCGTTTGAGTTTGGACCGGTCCGGGGAAAAGCCTAGATGTTTCGTTGCCGCTGTTCCCGGCCCACCCCATCTCCAAACTCAAAAGAGAAAGAAACCGCTGCATTGGTTTCCTCCACTCCAAAGTTCAAAGGAAGTAGGAACTGCAACTGCAATCCCCAACTTATTCACAGACACCCTATAGTCTTTGAACTCAAGCTTCTGCTACAATGACGGCGATGCTGGTAAAATCTCTCTCTATCTCTCACATTCGCCGCCTCCGACCTTTACTTTAAACCCTAGTCTTCGTTCTAATTTATATTTCTATATGACTGTGCCTGAGATGTGATCCTCTGTGTCTTTCTTTGTATTTATTGATTGAAAAACAGCAACCCCAGATCATTCTGTTAAAGGAAGGTACTGATACGTCGCAAGGCAAGCCACAGCTAGTGAGCAACATCAATGCCTGCACGGTGGTGGCCGATGTCGTGCGTACGACTCTAGGTCCGAGAGGGATGGACAAGTTGATACACGATGATAAGGGCAGAACTACCATCTCTAATGACGGAGCTACCATCATGAAGCTCCTCGACATTGTCCACCCGGCGGCGAAGATTCTTGTTGACATCGCTAAGTCACAGGACTCCGAGGTATCATTATCTGAGGAACTCCTATTTATTTTTTATTTTTACATTTGTTAATGATTACTGAATAGTACACGGGATTGTGAATAGAGAGTTATTTAGGTTATTAATATTGTGGCCGAAGCCTGATCCATTATAGCAGCTTTAGGGTAGATTGCTCATGTTGTCTTCCTTGAAATATTATCCAGAAGGAAATACCTTTTCTTTCATCTTGGCGTGTTCTGATACGTTTCCACACCCATGTAATTCATTGATAGAAGTCCTAATCTCCCAGGGAGCATAGTAATGCTGGGTAACACTTGAAGAAATGGTTAATGACTTAAAGTTAGGTGTTTACGGATGAAGTTACATTCTGAACTCATTCAAAGCCCTTGTTATTTATGTCAGATGATTGAACATCTTACATTTTCTTTCACTGGCAAACGTTGTGAAAAACACTTTCAATGGTATATCTTTGTATCTTTAGTGCATCCAATGATTATGTGACATTTGCAAAGAAATTGCTTTTAGGCATCTTCAAGTGGTTATATATGACTCGAATAGTGTATTGAACACCTTCAAGGTATAGGTTACATGATTGACCCTCTTACATGTTCTCTAAATAGTAACCATTAAATCTGAGAAATGCCTCCTCAAAGGTGTAGATTTTTAGACTCACGTCTCAAATGATCTATGTACGCAATGTGCACATAGCTGCAATGGATGGTTTGACTTCTATCTCTTTATGAGTTGGTTTTCTTAGAAGTTTGGGTCACAAATTGATAACCATGTGGATTTTTTGGTATCATACTAACCTTCTGGAGTTTTTGACCATTTTGTTGTGTGCAGGTTGGTGATGGAACCACCACTGTGGTACTTCTTGCTGGGGAGTTTTTGAAAGAGGCCAAGCCTTTCATTGAGGATGGAGTACACCCTCAGAATCTGATACGGAGTTATCGAACTGCATGCTCTCTTGTATGTTTTCTGGAGTATATTTTCTTTCCTTTTGCTGTGGTGCCAAATTATCTCCATCCTGAACTTTTTAATTTTTGTGTCAGGCAATTAACAAGATAAAGGAACTAGCAGTAAGTATTAAGGGAAAAAGCCTGGAAGAAAAGAAAAGCTTGTTGGCCAAATGTGCTGCGACGACACTCTCCTCAAAGCTTATTGGTGGAGAAAAGGAGTTCTTTGCTTCTATGGTTGTGGATGCTGTCCTTGCTATTAGCAATGATGATAGACTAAATATGATTGGGATAAAGAAGGTATACAAGCCTCAAATATTGTCGAGCTTCACATATACACAGCTAAAATCATTTGTCTTTGAATTACATTTGTGGTTTATTAATCAAACTGTTGTGGCACAACACAAATTAATCCTTTGTAAGAAGTTTGTCTTATTCTATTATAGTGGCCCAATAAAATCATCAGGTACTTGGACTTGGCTATTTGAAATGTTCCTTCTTCCTTTTCGAGTTCAATTGCTCAAACATATTTAGCGGTGGGTTTGAAATTGTAGCTCATTCCATTGACATTTTGTATTAAAATCAAGTGGCCATCATGGTTATCAAGGCGTTGCCTAGGCGACGACTAGGCGATAAGGCGGTCCAGTAATATTTTGCCTTCCTCCCTTGCCTAGGGTCCAATCTTTAGTATTCCCCTTCAAGCTAGAGCATACAAGTCACCCATGCCCAGTTTGGAATAGCCTTTCTGGAAAGTAGGACCAAATAGAGGCTTGGTAAACACATCACTAAGCTGATCAGGAGAAGAGACAAATGGAGTACAATCCTCATGACAAAATTTCCCAGAAAATGACAATCTACTTTAATGTGCTTGGTTCTCTCATGAAATACTGGATTGCTTGCAATATAGATAGTAGCTTGATTATCACAAAACATCTTCATGGGTTTGAGTGATTGGAAAACCAAACTTTTGAAGTAACAATTTCAACCACATCAACTTGGTTGGACTATGATCCATAGCTCGATACTTAGCCGCAACAACGGACCTAGCCATTGCTGTTTGCATCTTGCTCTTCCAGATGACTAGATTGCCACCAACAAATTTGTAATATCTCGTGGTAGATCTCCTCTCACCATCAACACCAATCTAGTCTAGTCATCATCATAAAATCCTACCAGATCAACTCTCTGATGAGGACGATAAATGGGCCCTTTCCCAGGAGCCCCCTTCAAATACTGTAAGATACAACAAGCTGCCTCTAGTGAATCTTCTTTGGTGATTGCTTGAATTGACTAAAACTGCCAATAGCAAAGGATATGTCCAATCTAGTGACAGTTAGGTAAATAAGATCCCCTACTAGCCTCCTATACTAGTGCTTGTCTTCAAAGTTTTCACCATCACTAGTCCCAAATGATGTAGATTAATTACCAAAATAGGCTTGTGTTATTAGGAATAAGCCTGGGGTTGGGTTCTGTACATGTTAGGCCGTTGATCCCATGTGTTTTGAGTGTAATAGACCACCTTTATGGGTCTAAAAGGTGGACTCTAAGATTGAGTACGGGATTACTAGTTAGTTTCCATTTTCATTAGTTTCCTTTTTAGTTGGGCTTGATTTGAGTTATATTTGTTTCTTTAGGAGTCAAGTTATTAATTGAGTCAAGTCATTAGTAGTTAGTTTCCTTTTTCAACTAGTTTCTAATTTCAGTTTTTAGTAACTATTGTATTAGGAGAATATTTGGGTTCCTTTTTGAGGAACCTTCTATTTTGTAATTCCCTCCCCCATTAACATTATAAATAAAGAAGAGGAGGCTCCTAAAAGCCTAGAACGATTTATGAATGAAAAAAAAAAGAAGCTTACTGCTATGTCTCTGTTGAGACTGCTGTGTGTTTGATCACAGTGGAAGGGAGTGGTGTTTGATCCATTCGACTCCTTGCGGTGGGAAGCCCGTCAGTCATAGAATTACTGGGTTTTTTGAGATCGATAGCTGCTGTTTGCTTTGTTCTGTTGGTCTAATTTAATTGGTTATTTTGGTGGAAATCTGGTTGTTCTCTAGTTTATAATTTCCTGCAGTTTTGGGACTGGTTTGGTTGTCAAATCCATTCCTACATTAAGTGGTATCAGAGCATGGCTGAGAACACCCCCACCCTAGCTTCTATTATGGAGTTTCTACAAAATGGAGAACTGAATTGAAAGCTGAATCGCAAGCTTTGCGGACTGAACTGAATACAAGGTTGTTGGCTGTAGAGACCTAACCACAACAACCTACCGGTGATTCACATGCAACACCTGAAGTGGAAACCCCATTGAATGTAGCTGTTCAGTTGGCTAACAGGAGAGCAAACCCTAATCTGAGAGCACCACAGAGGGTTCCGATAGCACAACCTATTGTTGAAGAGTATGGAAGAGGATATTTTGAGGTTGAGCGTCCTGTGCAATAGAGGTATTCTGGATATTCACAGAAGGTCAAACTCGATCTGAAGGAGTTCGATGGGAGATATGACCCCCAATTGTTCTATGATTGGGTAGCTGCTCTGGATGATTATTTTGATTATTATGACTTTCCTGAGGGACGGAAGATAAAACTAGCTTGTGCCAAGCTAGTTGAGGCTGCCCGTGATTGGTGGAGAACCTATGAGTATGAACTGGAGGACTGTGGTAGAGAACCTACTACATGGGAAGAGATGAAGCAAGAACTATCTGATAAGTACTTGCTACGTAATTTCAGAGCTCGTATACAAGACCAGCTGAACTCTCTTCGTCAGGGAAATATGACTGTGGTGGAGTATATGAAAAAGTTTGATGCACTTTATTCTTGCACAGGCGTTAGGAAGAATGAGAGGCAATTAATTTCTCAGTTTCGACTGGGATTACGAGCTGAAATTAATAGAAGAATTAGTATTACTAATGTGTATACAGTGAGAGATTGCTTTGACAAGGCTCTTCGAGCAGAGAAACTTATGGCATAGCTAAGTAGAAGGTTTGGTTACCAAGCTAGGGAGGTCAAGAAGAATTTTTCAGCCACTAAACCTAACACTTCAATACCCCCAAGAGCCACAACTCCTCTATGTGAAGTGAAGATACCTCTATACAAACCAAAAGAACTTGAAGTCAAGGTTCACATTGAAGAGATGGTTCTTGAAGCTTTAAAAACAGAAGGTCAAGAGACAAAAGATTCAATAGAAGAGTTCTGCATTGAAGAGAGCATAGTAGACAAGACTGAAGCCGTGGACAATGATGTAGTGGTTGAAAGCACTTCACAACAAGTCTTTGAGATTCATGATGAAAAGGAAGAGTTTGTTCCAATCCTTGATAAGAAGGTTACCAACATTGACGACTCTATGCACACGACATTCACAGTTGGTATTGATTCAGAGGTTGAGCATATAGAGTTTGTTATGCCATCATGGTTCTTTGAAGAGAAAGCTCCACACCTTGAAGACTACCTTCCAAAAGTCTACAAGCAACTAGAATTTTGTTTGGGAATGGTTAAAGCTGCTATGCACATGTTGTTTCCTTCTTATCACTGCAAAATTCAAGGATGAATTTTTTCAAGATGGGGAGAGTTGATGCAGATTAATTACCAAAATAGGCTTGTTTTATTAGGAATAAGCCTAGGGTTGGGTTCTATACATGTTAGGCCGTTGATCCCATGTGTTTTGAGTGTAATAGACCACTTTTATGGGTCTAAAAGGGGGGCTCTAAGATTGAGTACGGGATTACTAGTTAGTTTCCATTTTCATTAGTTTCCTTTTTAGTTGAGCTTGATTTGATTTATATTAGTTTCCTTAGGAGTCAAGTTATTAATTGAGTCAAGTCATTAGTAGTTAGTTTCCTTTTTCAACTAGTTTCTAATTTCAGTTTTTAGTAACTATTGTATTAGGAGAATATTTGGTTTCCTTTTTGAGGAACTTTTTATTTTGTAATTCCCTTCCCCATTAACATTATAAATAAAGAAGAGGAGGCTCCTAAAGGCCTAGAATGATTTTGATAAAAAAATAATGGCTGTTGCTATTGTCTTCTTCATGAAGAGTTGTCTTGTGTTTGATCAAGGCTGATGGAATTGGTGTTTGATCCAATTGACTCCTTGCGGCGTGAAGTCCAGGAGGGTTCTACAAGTATCTTCTTATTGCTCTTTTAGTTATTCTCAAGCTTGTTTCATAGATCTGCTACTGTTCATAAGACAGGTTTGTTATTTTTTTGAATCTGCCCAGAAAATCTCTTTTTTCTGCACAATCGGTTCCTAGAACCTGTAGCAGTTTTAGTTCTCTGTTGGGGCTACAATTTTGATCGAGGCTTTTCTAGCATCCAAGGAGAACTCGGCCTAAGTTAGGGCTGGTTCTGACCAGCCGTTTGGAAGTTCTATAAAATCTCTGTTTTTTCATCTTTTAGTGATCTGTTTTGGACTGAACTGAGATCGATTGATCTGGGTTGATTCCTGCTGTGATTTTCAGATTCTGAATCATTAATTACCAATTGTTTGACATTATTTTGAATTGTTATCAGTCCTTGATTGATCTCTGCCCATCCGGTACTGTTCAGTCATAGAATTACTGGGTTTTTTGAGATCGATAGCTGCTGTTTGCTTTGTTCTGTTGGTCTGATTTAATTGGTTATTTTGGTGGAAATCTGGTTGTTCTTTGGTTTATAATTTCCTGCAGTTTTGGGACTGGTTTGGTTGTCAAATCCATTCCTACATTACCAAACTTCTGATGTGGAGGCAAGCATACAAACCTCATAAGTGGTCTTACACATATTTTCTTGTGACAGATTTTTACTTTGTAGGACGTCACTGCCTAGAAAATACCCGAGGGCACCCAAGTCTTTCATTTGAAAATGTTGATGAAGATATGATTTCATCTCGTGCAATTTTGGATGCATTGGCTCCATATATAATAATGTCATCTACATAGACAACTAAAACCAACCACCTTAGAGCCATGGCGCAGTACAAACACAAAAATGTTCAGAGTAACTTTGTGAAAACCCACAACGAATAGAAATTGAGTTGAACTTGTTGAACCAGGCTCTAGGTGACTGTTTCAACCCATAGATCCTTGTGTAGCTTGCATACTCTGTTTGATGGGCCACTGACAAAATTTACAATATTTTGTGGAAGTTGCTCTTCTAGCTTTTTTATTGTTTGCCATAAATGGAAGGGAAGGGGTGGGGTTTGACAATGTTCTTGGTTGCCTTCACACGTGTGTAAAGTATTACATAACAAGATTTGATTTAGTTTGTTTTGTGCGGTTGCTGTTTGTGTTTTTATATTTTGATTATCTTCCATTTGCTTGATACACATTTAGTTTGATTGTTTGATGTAATTTGATTGATCTAAGTGTTCATGTTTTTAATACTTGTTTTTTTTAAAGCTTATTGAGACTTAAGGTGGTTGTATTTAGTTATCATTTTTTACCTGAGTCAAGTTTTGGTTTTATAGATGTTTTGCATTCTTTGTTCACCTGACTGGTTCATTCAATTTGTAGGCAGGCCTACTTATGTGACTATCCTTTTCCCCCTTCTTATAGCTAATGAAATTATAATTGGAGTTTGGTTGGCTTTGAAGTCTTTGAAGCCTAACATTGTAGGAAGTTTGTTTTGTGCTGTAGGTTCCTGGGGGTAATATGCAGGACTCATTTCTTGTAAATGGTGTTGCTTTCAAGAAGACATTTTCTTATGCTGGCTTTGAGCAGCAGCCAAAGAAGTTCAAAAACCCAAAGATTCTGTTATTGAATGTTGAGTTGGAATTGAAATCTGAGAAAGAAAATGCAGAGATCAGGTGGGGGATTTGGAAATTTTTTGGTCTTTTTTTTGGGGGTGGGTGGGATGGGGGATGAAGTTTTGTATTTAATCTTGCTGATTACTACTTTCCTGTTGCAGGCTTTCAGATCCCTCACAGTATCAATCTATTGTAGATGCTGAATGGAATATAATCTATGATAAGTTGGATAAATGTATACAGAGTGGTGCTAAAATTATCCTCTCACGATTGGCAATTGGTGATCTGGCAACACAGGTGTTTTTCTTCTGCTAATTTCCAACATTTATTTTGTTCTCATTTTGAAAACTATATTGAATATAAAATTATTGGATTTAGAATTGGAAAAAGGAAGCAATAAGAACTAGCATCTTTGGTTTGACATGTTATCTTAATTGTAGATATTACTGTAGTAAATATTTATATTTCCAGAAGGTTCTTTGCATGGCCCAGGTAGGAAGGGGTTTTCTTTGTGGCCCACCTATTTGTGTCACATGGAAGGCTAATGTGGCAATTCTGACCTTTGGATAGATTGCACATGGTCTGTATTAGTCACGTGTCAATTTTCAGAGCCTGATTCACTCATATGCCTCCCATTTATTGGTCTTGGTAGTCCATACATAAGTTTTCACCCACTTGATAGTCCTGATTTTCAAATATTTATTTTTCCATGTATTAGAGGGTGGACCTTGGTGCAACGGTAAGGTTGCTCCATTGTGACCAAGTGGTCACAGGTTCGAGTCAGGAAACAACCTCTCTGTGAAGCAGGGGTAAGGCTGCATATGATAGACATTTGAGCTGTACAGGAACCCCTATCTCAGGGGTCATCCAGGAAACCATGTTTTAATTGTTTGTTGGTCATTTATACTGGAAGAAATTAAAGTTGTTTAAGTTTTCCAGTGTGAGTTATCTTTCATGCGTAAAAGAATAGTCTAGTATTAGGTCGTAACTATATGATAAAAAGTTTATTATTGTGTAAAACCTGGATTATCAAACCATGGGTCCATCATATGCTTGGTTTTTTAACAGTATTTTGCAGATCGAGATATTTTCTGTGCTGGTCGTGTAACTGAGGAGGATCTGCAACGGGTTTCTGCGGCGACTGGTGGAACTGTGCAGACGTCTGTCAACAACATTGTTAATGAGGTTCACGCCTAATTATCTCTTAGTTGTGACATTATCATATCCACAATGAATTCATCTTTCTTGAGCTTTTAACATGACAGCATCTCGTCCTTTTAGCCCTTCCAAAGCCTTAGCAGTTTTACTTCCTCCCTCTTTTAACTTCATTTTAACTGAAATATGTATTGATGGTTTAAAGGTTCTAGGGTCATGTGAGCTCTTTGAGGAAAGACAAGTTGGAAATGAGAGATACAATATCTTTAGTGGGTGTCCATCAGGTCAAACAGCGACAATTGTTCTTCGAGGTGGAGCAGATCAGGTGTGTCATTGCTTAAAGGCACATAACAATTTGTTATTTCTATTGTTTATTTGCGGATTATTAAGCCTTTTGCTTATTTTCAGTTCATTGATGAAGCTGAGCGGAGTCTACATGATGCCATTATGATAGTCCGAAGGGCTCTAAAAAACTCTACTGTTGTAGCTGGTGGTGGTGCTATAGATGTATGCTACTAATCCTGAGAAGACTTCATTCCTAACTTTTCTTGAACTCTTGAGATAGTCATTTAGCCTATTCTTTTTGTGGCAGATGGAGATTAGTCGGTATTTGAGGCAACATGCACGAACAATAGCTGGGAAGTCACAGCTTTTCATAAACTCCTATGCAAAAGCACTTGAGGTAGATATTTTGGTGCTATAAACTCTTTCTATTTCCTCTGATGGGTAATAAATTTGGTCTGGAGGTTTGTCCGAATTTAGTATCTTTGGTTAATTCAGAAGGGTTTCAGTGATGACAGTGTTATTAACTTATTGGGTAGCTAGTTGAGAGATAGACCTTGACACTTGTGAGAATAAATCCAACAACCACCAACATAATTCTGATTGTAGTGCTTGGGACTGTGGTTAGATTAGCTTGCTGCATAATTTTTTTGAGAAAAAAACATATTTATCTTGGTTTATCGATAATTGTGGTTTTGGGAATGTTTTTTTCCTTTATAGTTGCTTGTGCCATAAGCATCTTATGTACATTAAAAAAAAAGAATCTTGTTGAAATAATAAGCCACCAAAAAGAATAGCCTGTATATATTTTCTCACTCTCCCTCCTACTCCTCCCCCCCTCTCAATTATAATCAAGGATTGTATTGATGGAAGAGAGGGTTGGGGTAATGACTTTCTTGGAGATAAAAAAGTACTCAACTGAATGTTTTTCCTACTAAATGGGATCGGCTACATGAATCTTGTTTCACTATTCAGCTCTGTTTGAAGCCATATTTATTGCTAAGCCTAAGGCATCCATATCTTTGTTACCACATCTTCCAAGGTAATTTTTGGCCTACCCATAGCTATTTTAGCTCCCTCTTATATGCAAACTATCCCTCCTTATCAGTACATCCAATTGAAAGCTTTAAATTGTAAACAAAACACACACCTAAAATGGTAGTTTGGATTTGTACCCTATGTTGGTAGCGTACACCGTACCTTGTATACTTTCTCAAATATAGCAAATTCTACACATAAATTTATGAGAACACAATATTCAATGAAAGCAACTAAATGTGATTAGAAATGGAGAAAAACCAATTAATATTACACAATGTCAAAGTGCCACAAGCAAGGCTTGAGGTCTCGGCTTCACCCATGGTTTCACCCATGCCAAAAATTGATATTTGGCGAGATCTTAGGATCTCGGAAAAACTATGTATTTTTTAACATGATAACTCGGGAAAACTCAGGGATGGGCTTCGATGGCCATATGGCCAAGTTAGCCTATGAAACTTGTCATCTAGCCCATTTTTGGCCTTCCAAATATAGTGGAAACATTTGACTTTTAAAAATCAAACCTAAAATGGTACTTTGACTTTGTACCCTAGGCTGATAGTCTATGGCATAGGTCTACCTTAGGCTATTCCACACAACATCTAGTACTTTTGGAACACATATAATTCAAGTAAAAGTGTAAATAAATAAGCATAATGAATTAAAAGCTATCTCAAATTGTTGATTTTCAATCTAAGTGTTTAAGTTGATAAATCTCTACTTTAGAGGCGAGATTTGGCAAATAGAAGCACCAAAACACAAAGTCTTGTGGGTTTTTTTTTTTTCACAGGAGGGCGAGACAGGTGAAAAAGGCGAGATCAAGCTAGAAAGGCAAGAAATATCATCGAAATGCGGTTCGAAAAATAATGTGACTTGGTCAAGTCTTGTCGAAATCGAGAAATGAACTGAAATCTTGGCAAGACATTGAGATTTCGAGCGAGATATTGTCATTTTCCAAAATATGAGATTTTAGCGAGATCTCGAACTATGGTCGTAAGTAGTCAAGTACAAGTGACCAAGGTTAAAAAACACACATACAAAACCGTTCCTCCAACTCTATGTCAGTACGAAAAAGGGTATACCTTTCAAGTTTGAATTTTACTCAAATCTTGCTTAAATGCGGAAAATCGTCACTATTGATGCATTGTAGTAGTCCCCAACACTTTGTTCCACCAAGAAATGTAGGTGATTTGGCAAAAAATCCAAAATCTTTTTTTTAAATGAAAAATTTCTCTTTTGACATGTAAAACCAGTCAAAACTCATGAAATGGGTCATAATTATATTTTGCGAGATCTCAATTGTTTTGACTGAGATTTTAAACTATGCAAAGGAATCTTTCAACTTCTCAACTATCAGGACCATCACGAAGTTACCACTGGTTTGTTCATTTTTAATTTATCTCTTCCGGATGTGCCAGTCATCCACCTTAACAATCTCACATTCTCACCTCAGCCACACTTATCACTCGATGGTATTCTTAGATCCAAATTTGTTTTTAGCCGACTCAACAGTTGAGACTAGCATGCCTCTGGATGCCCTAAAAGCTCTTTTGCGCGCGAGCTACGTGTGTGTTGGGGGAGTTTAAGTGATGCCAGTAGCATTATCATGACTGGATTGACATGGATCGGTATGACTTAATATGAAAACCTAGACTGAGACGTGTTGGTGTACGATGTCTTGTATTCCGTCATAGTTTAGTCCAGAGACTACTGATGCAGCGCCCTGACAGGCAGGACGGCTACAAGGGTTTCTTTCTTTGTAATGCAAGTAATACTGAGAGGTGTGAGGGACAAGCGTTGTAACCCTATTCTCCATTGATATTGAAGTAGGATCTCATCTCACCGGGGACGTAGGCAATCTTGCTGAACCTCGTAAATCTGTGTGCATTGTTTGTTCTGCTTTTCCATTATCTTCTGTGCATCGTTTTAGAGTTGCGTTTCTACAAATTGGTATCAGGTCTCTAGGTTTCTGTTTTCTAGGGTTTACTTTCACGATGGCAGGGAAGGGATCGAATGTCAAGTATGATATCTAGCGGTTCAATGGAAATAAAAATTTCACTCTCTAGTGTCAAAGGATGAAGGATCTTCTGATACAACAGGGTTTGGCGAAAACGTTGTTGGGGAAGTCGAAGAAACCTGCAAAAATTACTGACGAAGATTGGGAGGAGATGGAGGAAAAGGCGGTAAGTGCAATTCGATTGAATCTTTCTGATGCCTTACAATATGTTATAGGTATCGAATATGCACCGCAGTTATGGGTGAAACTTGAAAGCATCTACATGACGAAGTCCTTAACGAACAAGTTGTTCGTGAAGAAGCAATTGTATTCTCTACAGATGGAGGAAGGTACGGATCTATTTGAGCATCTTAACATGTTCAATCAGATCGTAAGTAAACTTGCAAACCTGGAGGTTAAGATCGAGGATGAAGACAAAGCGTTACTATTGCTTTCATTGCTCTTAGAATCACATGATCACCTGATAACAACTCTCTTGTACGAGAAGGAGACCCTTGAGATGGATGAAGTCACGACTCTTCCGCCCTACTCTATGGTACCTACAGCCATATGAAAGAGTCCCCAGCGTGACATCTGCTAGTAAGTGGTCTTTTTTAGCGGTATTATTCCCTATAACATAGCCAAGTCAGAGGATAGCGGAGCAGTAGTAGGGAAGAAGGGTTTTGATCCGTGCGTCGAATCTTGTGTTTCGAGGTTCGAGTGTTGAAATCAAGCTTACGAGTACTGAATGGGAGGTGGCTAAAGCCACTTCTCTTCTTTCTTTCTCCCACGCTTTTCGTTGGTCAACAACCAACCATAGCTCTCTATAGTTCTTCACTACTCGTATAGAAAGGAGTCTCTTTCTGTCTAGAGGGAATCATTTTTTCTCAATCAAGAATGCCTCAACTGGATAAATTCACTTATTTTGCACAATTCTTCTGGTCAATGATACAAGGAAGAAGGCCAGTAATACAAAATCTCAAGGAGAAGGTCTTTTCGGAGGTGACAAGGAGCAGGAAAGAGGGAGATCAAATCAGAAGGGATTTGGGAAGAGTCGATTGAAATCAAAAGGGGCAAAGACAAAGGTCTCTTGTTACTACTGCAAGAAGGAAGGTCATCTGAAGGGAGAGTGCTTGAAGTGGAAGGCGGACTTGAAGAAGAAAGGTGTAGACAAGGCATCTGAGGAAGCTACTATGGCTGACAGTTCAGATGGAGATGATGGAGATATACTCTCTATATCACCAGGTAAGAATCAACCTTCTGATTCTTAGATTTTAGATTCTGTATGTTCATATCACATGTGTCCACATAAGGATTTGTTTGATATATATCAACCATATAATGGTGGGTCTATCCTAATGGGGAATGATGCTGTATGCAAGACCATTGGGATAGGCACTATCAAAATCAAGATGTTTGATGTGATAGTGAGAACTTTAGCAGATGTGAGACATATACCAGAATTAAGGAAAAACTTAGTATCTTTGGGGGCACTTCACTCAAATGGCTGCAAGTACATAGCAGAAGGTGGAGTTCTCAAAGTTGTTAAGGGTGTTATGGTTGTCATGAAGGGACAGCTAACGAGAAATCTATACAGACTCATAAGGAGCATTATTACAGGTGGAGCATTATTACAGGTGGAGCATTTGTGACTACAGATGCAGGATCTTATACAGATGATACCTATTTGTGGCATATGCGGTTAAGGCATATGGGAGAAAGAGGATTGATGGAGCTTCATAAAAGGAAACTGTTGAAGGGAGTGAAAACTTGTAAACTGAACTTCTGCAAGTATTGTGTGTTGGGAAACAGTGCAAGATTAGTTTCAAAACTGCAAAACATAAGAGTAAAGGGGTACTTGATTATTTACATGGCAATGTATGGGGTCCTTCAACAACAAAATCTAAAGGTGGGGTAGAATACTTCATGACCTTTGTTGATGATTACTCAAGGAAAGTCTGAATCTACTTTATGAAGCATAAAAGTGAGATGTTCACTAAATTTAAGGAATGGAAGGCTGAGGTAGAAAGGAAGACATGAAAGAAAATTAAGTACTTGAGAACAGATAATGGATGGAGTACACGTACAAGCCGTTTCTAGAATTGTATAAAGCTGAAGGGATTACACGTCACTTCACAGTTCCAAAGACACCACAACAAAATGGTGTACCTGAAAGGATGAACAAAACACTTCTAGAAAGAGCCCGTAATATGAGGTTGAATGCAGGGTTGAGCAAGAGATTTTGGGCAGAAGCAGTGAATATGTCATGTTTCCTCATCAATAGGTCTCCATCAAAGACGATTGAATGTAAAATTCTGGAAGAGGTATAGACAGGAAAACCAGTAGATTATTCTATTCTAAAAATATTTGGTGGTCCAGCCTATGCGCATATTGAGAGTGAGCAATGTTCCAAGTTAGACTCAAAGTCTAAGCAATGTATATTTATTGGTTTTAAGAAAGGCTTAAAGGGATTCAAGTTGTGGTATCCAAGTTCATAGAAAGTTGTGGTTAGCAGGGACGTTGTGTTTGATGAGTCTCATTTAGTGAAGTCAAATTGCGATTCACAAGCAGTTGATAAAAATAAAGAAGGTTCAACTGTGCAGGTGGAGTTAGGTGAGGCAGAAACATCAAGAGAGAATGAGTTATCCAGTGACTTGTTAGGACAACAGGAAGCAGTAGAAGTTCCCTATACTGTGGCAAAGGGTAAAGGGAAGCGTACTCATAAAGCATCTGTGAGATACGGGTTTAAGGACATGGTTGCCTATGCCCTCACTGTAGGTATAGGTGATCCATCTTCCTTCCATGATGCTTAGAGTGATACACATCATGATAAATTGATGGCAGCTATGATGGAGGAAATGGAGTCTCTACAGAAGAACAAGACTTCGAAGATTGTGGAAAAACCCAAGGGAAAAAAAATCATTGGGTGTAAATGGGTTTTTTGTAAGAAAGAGGCAGCATCTGAGAAGGAGCATGAAAGGTTTAAGGCCAGACTTATAGATAAGGGCTATGCACAGAAGGAGGGGATAGACTACAATGAAATATTCTCTCTAGTGGTAAAACACACTTCGATCCGGGTATTACTTGCTTTGGTGGCCATATCTGATTTGAAGCTTGAACAGCTTGATGTGAAGACTGTATTTCTTTTTGTTGACCTAGAGGAACAAATTTACATGGAGTAGCCTGAAGGTTTCAAGGTGCAGGGAAAGGAAGATCATGTTTGTTTACTTAAGAGGTCGCTTTATGGTCTTAAGCAATCTCCTAGGCAGTGGTACAGGCGCTTTGATTCCCACATGATGAAGATTGGCTACACAAGACACAAGAAGTGAGTATGATAGTTGTGTTTATTATAAAGTGTCAAATGATAATTCCATTATTTTGTTGATGCTTTATGTTGATGACATGCTCATTGCTGTAAAGAACAAACATGATATAGTCTCTTTGAAATCTTTGTTGAGTGCTGAATTTGAGATGAAGGATCTTGGTGCTGCTAAGAAGATCCTTGTCATGGACATTCTTAGAGATAAAAACGCAGGTAAACTTTGGGTAACTTAGAAGAGGTATATTGAAAAAGTGCTAGAGTGTTTCAACATGGAAAAGGCTAAGCCGGTTAGCACTCTGTTAGCTAGCCACTTCAAGTTATCTGAAAGGGAATGCCCTACAATACATGAGGAGGTGGAGCATATGTCTCAGGTCCCCTATGCTAACGCAGTTGGGAGTCTCATGTATGCTATGGTTTGTAACAGGCTGGATTTGTCTCATACAGTCAGTGTTGTTAGCAGATATATGAGTAATCCAGGGAAGGAGCATTGGAATGCAATTAAGTGGATCTTCAGATATTTGAGCAAGACTAAAGATATAGGTGTTATGTTCAGTGGCAAGGGAAGTTCCACAAAATTGGCGGGTTATGTTGATTCCGACTATGCTAGTGATTTAGACAAGAGGAGGTCTACTACAGGGTATGTATTTACATTAGCTGGTGGAGCTATATCATGGAGGGCAATGCTTCAGTCTACAGTTGCATTGTCCACTACAGAGGCAGAGTACATGGCGGCAGTTGAAGCTGCCAAGGAAGGAGTCTGGTTGGTTGGATTGGTTCGTGAGTTGGGGTTGGAGCAAGGAGGTACAGTGTTACATTGTGACAGTTAGAGTGCCATACATTTTGCAAAGAATCAGGTGTTTCATGCAAGGACAAAGCATATTGATGTGAGATTTCACAAGATCAGGGAGCTTGTGTCAGAAGGCAATATTCACTTAAGAAAAATCCATACAGATCTCAATCCTACAGATATGTTTACCAAGCCAGTTACTACAGAGAAGTTCGAGTCCTGTTTGGACTTGATTAATATTACTCATTGTCGAAGATGAGGGACGCACCAAATAGGTGTGGGTTTGTACCTCTGATGAGGTACGAGGATGAAGACATCTACAGGTTATCTTTACAAGAGGCTCGACAGAATGGAGATTGTTGGTGTACGATGTCTTGTATTCCGTCACAGTTTAGCCCAGGGAGTACTGGTGCAGCTCCTCGACAGGCAGATTGGAGATTCCAGTTTTCTAGTTTCATAGTGCGAGTCTCTTTCTATTTTCTTATTTATATGTATGTAACCCAATGATGGAGATTAGAGATTGAATATTGAATGAAATTGAGTTGAGTTGTACCTCACGGGTGTAAGTGCTGTGTGCTACCTTCTCTGCTTTGTCTCTTCTCCTCCCTGGCTTGGATCTGAATTTCTTCCCATTGGTTAGTTCTTTCTGTTGTTTTTCTGTTCCCTTCCGTTGTGTCATTGTTCCTCTTTATTTTATTTTTCCCTCATTTGTTTCCTCTTATTCCTATCATATGTGGTATCATGGGTTGAGAAACCAAGTTTCAGAACTCTGTGAATATATATCATGGTTTTGTTTTGAGATTTGAGGGCCTACTTCCCTACCGTAGGGCGATTTATACCCTTGATACTGGGCCTTTAATCACAACTCTACCGTGAGCATTGAATTGAACTTAGATCTGGTCTTTATTCTTACCACCAGACCTAACTTGCAGATTTTTTCTGCTTTAATTATTGATCCTTGGGTCTCTTACGGGTTTGGGTTTGATAGAGACAGGAACTTCGAACCTGCTCTTAAAATTTCCTGCGATTCTGGAACCGTGGTTGAGAGGTTGAGTCAATGAGGATTCTAACCTTCCACTGCTGGTTACATTTGGGGTTGGGAGTTTGAAGATGAACTTGTTTGTTTACTACTTCAATTATAATTGAGGACAACTTCATAAAATTATGTATAAGCCCCTTTTTCTTTTAGTGTGTTTCTATATTCTGTCTTCAATTCCAGAATTGTTCTCTTCCCTTTAGAGTTAAATCCTGATTTGTCCCATAATCAGCCCTTTTATTCTTAAGGGCCTGATTTGTCTCAAAATTGCCAATACCCTTAAATTTTGAGCTGTTTATTACTTGGGTGGGCCCGTAGTGATCTATAGTCAGGGTTTTGAACCCCAGTTTGCATCACTTGTATGCATCTTAATGTGCATATTTTATAAAATAAATCTTGTTGAGAGTCAAATAGTCTCAAAAGATAGCATTTATTTGCTCTCTCTAAACTCATTTGTGAGAGCCTATAAAAGACTCAAACTCAAACTCAAATCAGCCTTATTGAGAGGGCACAATTTGATGAAAGAGAGAATGAATGGGGAAGGATTGTCCTGGAAATAACTGCATTTAAATATCCTCAAATGTTGTTAAAATATTGGATGCAAACAATGGGATATAGGCTTTTAGCCAACGCATTGGCTGAGACTTGCATAGATAGAAGAACTTTTTTTTATTTGGAACTATGTCCCATGTTGTTTCTTTTAGGCATGGTTTTCTTATAATAAAGATGCCTGTTTTCTTCAGGACCCATGTAAGAAGGGCTTCCTATATGGGCCAAATATCTGCCACATGGCAGCTCGGATAGGGATCCAAAATTTGTAGACAGATAGGCCTAAGTACCCTGCTCACATTTCAAATTTCTACCCAAATGGAGTTTGCCAAGTGGGAAAATATGGCTATGAAAATTCAAAACATGGGAGAGTGCACAACATGGTTGGAGTACCGTTGGTGTCCATGGACATGCATGGGTATGCATGCGGGTACACGGGAGGGTGTTTGATTTTATTAGGCTTTGAAATTTGACACGTGGCTCATCCAGACTCTGCATTTTGTATTGGTCAGAATTGCTACATCATCATTCCAATTGCCACAATAAGGTGGGTCATCAAGAGAGCTCTTCATATATGGGAAAAAACTTTATGCCTAGAATAAGTCCATGGTGCACAGAACGTGATAACAAGATAGCATATTTAGCTTAGGATATATAAAGCAATCTAGGAGGCTGCCGTTAATATTAATATGCATCAACAGCTCCCAAAAGAATTCTTAGGTTTGCTTTACACTGTCTAATTCTAAATGCCAAGAGATATTCTTTTACTTTATTTCAATATTTTTTCTTTTGGGGAAGGGGGGAGGGGGAAGCTCCTTAGCATTTTTACTAATTATTCTACAGGCCCTGTAGTAGTGGGAGCATCGTGCACTGGGTTTCTCTTTTATGCTGTATAAGTCATGATTGTACACTGGAACACGATAGAGGTTTTCTGGTACACTAATCCAACAAAAATTGGATTACTATTCACAATCGTGTTGTTTTGGGAGAAGTTCTGGAGAGTAATACAGGTTTGAAGGTCTGATAGAATGCTCCTGCTAAGTCCAAGTTTTGGCTGGCTGTCTACAAACTGAAATGCCATTGGGTGGTGGCCCCATAGTACTCTTTTTTCAATGCTGTATGTGAATGCCATAGAGTTGTGGACTATAAATCATTCTCTTTGGTTAGATGATGTGCTGCATTAAATTTTGGATACAACCAAGGATGTCCTGGGCTATTTTCTTCACTGCTGTCTGTTATTGTATAATTTATATGCTTCTTGTTGCTTTGCCATTGTATCTTTTTACTTTCCAATAGAAAATTCAAGTTTTTGATTTGGTTAACAAGGGCTTGGTTGTCCAGCTCTTGGCTTCTATCTATTCATTGAGCTGTTCATGAATTTGGTACAACTTACAAGCATATATGATGCTGTCTGTGTTATGCACTTCTTCCACAGGTCATTCCCCTGCAACTCTGTGATAATGCTGGATTTGATGCGACTGATGTATTGAACAAACTTAGACAGAAGCATGCACTTCCTTCTGGTTAGCTTTCAACTTCTTGGGTTGAACCTGTTCCTCTGTACACTGCACTTTTAGCTTTGCCCAGATTGACTGAATCTGATGATTGTGATCACCAAATCCATAAAATCTCAGCCCCTCTCAGCTTCTCTGCCAAATTTTCAATTAGTTGGATTGTTATGAACATCAGTTTACTTTTGGGTGGTTATATTTAGGACCAAAGTTATTAACAAAGTTTCTTCTGAATGATGCTTACGAGGATAATCACAGGCGAGGGTGCACTTTATGGAGTAGACATCAACACTGGTGGAATTGCAGATTCATTTGCCAACTTTGTATGGGAGCCTGCAGTTGTGAAGGTATTTCGTGGTACTTGCATCCCCTGGACGGGTTTTGTGCCATTTTCAGTCATGACATGTTTATGATAACCATCTTTGCAGATAAATGCCATAAATGCTGCGACTGAGGCTGCTTGCCTTGTGCTAAGTGTGGATGAGACGGTGAAAAACCCCAAGGTAATGTGAAATTTATGCAAATTGATACTGGAAAATCTATTCCTAATTTTTGAAGGACAAAAGTTCATAGTTGGTTTCAGGGTGTCTTTATGGTTCCACCGTTCCATGGGAAAAAAAAGTGAGAAAAAAGGAAATAAAAAGAGGGGGGGGGTGTTTCCAATTGAGCTTCAGTCAGCATTTTTGTATACGTGACAGTGTCTAATGCGGCCCAAATTTGGTGGGCATTGTATCATTATTTTTGGTTTGTTTTTTGATCAATCCAATTCTCTACCATTTCAATGCTTTAAATAATTTTCATTTGTTAGTACTATGTGGAGTACATGAACCATTGAAAAAACAAGGGAAAATCCTTATACATTGTGGCCATATGGTCGAGATATGCCCTCAATATGTGGCCTATCCAGGCCATTCTCTGCTTATGTTGCGGTTATATCAACTGAATAAATAATGTGGCAAATAAGCTTCAGTTGGCCACATTATCCCCAAATAATTTCATGCAACCAAGAAATCATTAAAAGAACTATGGTTGCCGTGGATTCATGCTTGAATTCTTGAGAGGTATTTGTTGCACTCATGCAAATGTTCTGATTTACTGTTTATGGACTTTGTTAAAAAATGCAGTCAGAGAGTGCACAGGGTGATGCTGCTGCCAGTGCTATGGGTGGCCGAGGACGTGGTGGGGCTGCTTTCCGAGGCCGTGGACGGGGCATGAGGAGGTGATAGATTTCCTTGGGTTTAAGTCCATGTATTAAGATTTCCTGGGGTTCAAACCTGTTTTTTGCAGTGAGGTTTTCAGTTCAGTCTGGTGTTCTTTTAGGTTGTGTTTCCATTTTATTATTAATCCTACTTGTAGGCTGTAGATGTGTTAAATGATGTGCCTTGGGTTAAGAACACATTGATGCCCCGAAGCATATGCCATCGTCAATTGGTAGATATTCTTAAGGCACAGTGGCTGCAAAAGTTTGGTATGTAATCAAAATTTTGATTTGGTAAGATGTTACGGTGGAAGGAAAATTTATTTCTTGAGAGGAAGTTGAACTGGCATGTGTGCAAGTTTAGCTGGTGATGTTGGGAGGAAAGGTGAATCAAGAAATGTCCTGTATATACAATCTGTGGCATGTTCTAATCAGATTGTTTTAGATCAGACCCTTCTTGGCGTTGCAAGTTGGAAGAATGGATTACCAGTCCGGGCCCGGATGGAACATTCCTTCCATCTTCCGGCATCTGCATAGGAAGGTGAAGGCCAAGGTGTTATATTGGTCCAATTTCAGCTTTAAGCTAGATGCTTCTTTGCTCTAACATTGGATAGGATTACTTGTCTTGTTTTTCTTCATCTTTCACTTGTTTCTGTTGTTGGTGCCTATCAAGAGTCATTTATCTTTCAAGATTGAAATTGTCCTGAGGCAGATCTCTATGTTTCTCATGGTGTGGCCCTTGTTGACTGATTTGTAATCTCTCTTAGTTTCTTATAAAAAATGGAAAGACTGATTTGTAATCTCTCTTAGTTTCTTATAAAAAATGGAAAAAAAGACATCACATTATTAAGACCACACATGGGAGAAGTGTATATTCTATGAACTTTGAACAACACTAGCAAACCCATCTTGTTTTTCTTCGTCTTTCACTTGTTTAGGTTGTGGAGCCAACCTGGAGGCCCATTTATCTTGCAAGATCGTCCTGGCTTAGGCAAATGACTATATTTCTCATGGTGCGGCCTTGAGGAATGTTTTTATAAAAGAGTTTTCAAAAATAATTTGAAAATTGACCTAATATTATGTTATTTTATAAGGTATCATTGTCATGCATATTTTTCGAGAATACATGTGAAATGACAATATTAACCTTACTAAAATGTTATGTATCTTGCTAAAAGGACCAAAAAAAATAATTTGACACATTCATGAATGCCAATAAGAAAATCCTAATCAATAATCACTCTTTGTTTATTTTGTAAAAAAGGAAAAAAGAAAAGTGCGGGTGTGGATAGATGTGGGGGATTCTATTTTATGCTGTCGGTTCTTGCCTTATAATATTATTGAATATATATTTTGGTAATTTTAATTTCATGAATTTTGGCTCCCATTTGCGAAGACCCAGAGAAACTTTTTAGTTGCGAATTGGGTATAAAACCAATGGGCGATGCTCGGTTACAATAGCATGTGTACGGGATTTTTTTATTAAGGACCATCCCACTTATTAGTTAATAGGATCTAAGATTTGGAACCAATTAACTTATTGGTTCAGTTCATTAAAGAACCGATCCGATGGCCCAGACAATTGACACCCTTATTTCTAAGTTTGAAATGGGTAGACTAGTTTTTCTCTTTTTTTTTCAAATGAAACCAGAAATAAAAGATAAAATACATAGAAAAAGGCTCAAAAGCCATTTACATATAGAATAGGAAAACTTGGCCAAAAGAGATCAGAATGCTCCACCAACAATGCAATATTACTTACTATGAACGAACCATTAAAAAAAGGAAGATCCTACAAAAGCCAAAACAAAGAAAAGTACTCTTCAATACTAAGCACAATAGAATTTAGGCAAGAAATTGTCACAACAATAAGAAGAGGAGATAATCACTTAGTACTGCCATTAATATGCATCGACAGCTTCCAAGCAGACTCTGAACCAAATACTTCACATTCTTGGCAATCTAATCTGAAGGTGGAGAGCAGCGAGGACGGCAATTGAAAGATATGACCCTGTAACTAGTATCTTTTCTTGACTTGCCAAAATGAATAACAACAGGAGATACAAGGCTTGGAACAAAACTTGTTGCATTGAACCAAGTTGGAATTGCTCTAGACACCCCAACATGCATCAATTGCTCATTCTCTAAACAATAAACAAAAAGATTGCTACGGTTCACTGTTTCCATCTTTGGGTCCTCTTTCACTGGTAAGAACTGTGCGCTGTCTTCTCGGGGGCAACTAGGACTATTTTCAGTTACCTTGCACAAGAGCATGTTACTGCTCAATATACCCACAAGATTGAAATCATATTCATTAGGCCATGACCTAACCACATTTGTATGATAATATCGGCACAGCTCATTGCACTTGAACTTTTTAATCTCTATGAACCATATATCAGAGACAAATTTTCTATAATCAGAACGATACAAGGCCAGGTAATCTTTGATTAAAGTGAGGTTCAATCGACGACAATTAGACAACTCTAAAAACGGAGGGAACTTCATAGTGCAAAACTTCTCATCATGGAGATCAAACACAAGGATGATAGGCTTTGAATTGGAATTGGAATTGGAGTTGGAGGTGGAGGTGGAGGTGGAGGTGGAATTGGAGGTGGGTATATACATAATGCAATAAAGTGCCCCATTCATGAATATCATCCCTTTGATTGAAGACCAGGATAAAAAATTTCACCCGTAAGGGATTGCTATCTCTCTCCATGAACTTTCACCTAATGTAATAATCTCACCCTTGTAAACAATATTCTTGCCTAGTCCAGTAGTAAATATTTGAATCACCTTGTACTTGCCTGTGGAATCCACACCAAAACCAATTTTCCCGTGCTCGAGATTGTTCAATTTTCCTCTTGGAAACATCACACACTCTTCTGTGATTGGGTTGCATATGAATATGCCATGCAACAAAACTCAGTATTGATATTCGAAGCAAGAAACCATGCAGAGCAAACCATTGCAAGACCCAAAAATGTCAAAATCCCATTTCTTTTCTTGATCTAAATAGTTCCACATATAACCCAAGACAATGTCCCTTGTTTTCCACATTTTTTTGTCCTTTATCTTTGTCCGACAAAAGTAACTTATTTGCACGCTGGTATTCCCAAAGAATTAGGCGGTGAGGTCGATTCTTCGACCTTTGAAGCTGTAATTTAATGAATGATGGGTCTTCTATCAAACTGAACCAGCTCTTACACACACTCTTGAATTGCACAAGAGACTATAGGGAGCCTTGACAATATGTCCGACATAATCTCAGAAGGTGGATACTTAACTTCTTCCATTTGGGTCCTTAAAAAATAAAATAAATCAAAGAGAAGATATGCATAAATAGTAATAACAATCAAAGATAAAAGGAAAGCAACTATAGCATCAATGCATAAGAGACCACAGACACTAGTCAGTATGATAATATGATCTGATATATTACTTAGATGTAAATAATCTCAGGCTGTTACAAAGATCACTTAAGACTGGAATTGAACATGTAATGGAAATGGGAAAGATCAAGTTCTATACTCTCTTAAGTTGATTACATTAGCAATTGCCGTCTCCAACACATTAAACAAAACATTTACAAAGAATAATCAAGTTCTTATAATAATCACATCATGCAACACTTCAACATAAAACATAATATACCAAAGAATGTTGTCTGTCTGCTTAAGCAGCGCTAAACAGAGGAAAATGGGTTTCCTGAAATACCTGTCCGCCGCTGAAACTTGAAAGTTGCTGTGATTTCTTCCGCGGGTCCTGCAAACCATGAAAATTGTTTATCAATCACACACATTCAGCCATTCACAACCAATTCTAAGGGCATGGAGGGGATTTCCACATCAAATTAGAAGCAAGGAAAATGTGGAAGCAAGAAGAGAAGAAAAAAAAAGAAAAAAAAAAGGGAGTTCCAATGTTTCAAAAACACATATATTCATTAAACATTTCTATCATGCAAATGCAGTTGACACCTTCAGCAAAATGCTAATTTCTGGAGGGAGAAAAAGAAAAAAAAAAGGAAAGAAAATAAGCAAAAAATATATATAGGAAATTTATTTCTCTCTTCTCTCTCCTCCACCTTAGCACTTTTGGTCTCAAAAGATCTCACAATCAATTGTGGGTTTCTCTCTTTTAGGAAAGAGAAAATTGTTACCCTACCTCCTCATTCCCTATAAATACAACTCATGTAAGAGGAGGGGAGAATTCATTCTTTTTCTAGTTTTTTTTAGTTGCTCTCTCTTTAGTTTTAGTTCTTTTTTATCTTTTCTTCAATCACTTTTGTAATAGTTTTTTTTTTTATTTCAATTAATGCAAGACTCTTTTATTTTTATTAGCCCTTTTATATTTATGATTTATGCAATTGAGTTGTAATTATTTTTAAGTTATAGTTCTAGGCTTAGATCTAGGTGACAAGATCACGAGCCGTGGAGCAATTGTTTTTCAAGTTCAAGCATAGATTCAAGTAAGTAGGCTCCTTCAGTAGTCTTCTCTCCCCCCTCTCATTCCCTCTTCTGACTACCTCCCCATTTTAGATAGAACCAGAGAGAAAGCACTGAAGAGAACAGATACACAACTTCGGTATTACCTGCTTTCCTTAGTTGTGATTCATCAATTTATTGCTTTTATTCAGAGCATAGCTAGAGAGAATTGGACTGTTCGAAGCCGTGACCAGAGACTCAGAGCTCCTCTATATGACCAGGATATTATGAGTAGGGCTTTGGGTTTAAGCGGTTTTAGCCATTTAGGTTAGATACTTACAGGTTTTGATACGGGTCCAGCGATTCCGGTTCTGACGGTTTCTTTGTGGTTCCGAAACTGTTGGGATACTTGGAGGAGAAGCAACCGGATCATAAGGATGTCAATTCGGTATGATACCGGTTTTCACCTAAAAAATTAGCTATAATAGTGCGATAGAAACTCTACATTTGATAAGCTAAGTACGTACACAATAGTCCTGGAAGAGCCCATTCTCTATAGCTTGAAAGAAGGTAGCATAGCATAGCGAAAAGATGGTCGACATTATAGAAAACCTATTTTATTATGCAAATACATGATGCTCAACAATTTCTCAAGACTCGATATATTTGTAAAGCAGGTCGCACATCTCTCTCAATCGAGGTTGTAAACGAAATGAATGATAGAGGTAGACACTAGAGGTTGAAAGGTAGGGCACCAAAAAGAGTATTGAATTCTCATCCGGTTTAAAGAAAAGAATAGAAATGGGAAGAAGAGAGTGATTCTAAAGTTTAGGATGATTACTTCTCTTTCGGCGTAGAAAGGCGCTTCTAACCATCTTGAATTCAAGCACCTGGGACAACTTTCCCATAGCCAATCTTTCTCCCACGTGAACTAGTTATTGGCCATGGAACCATGGTTTCATTGAATCACCATTTCATCCAACCCTCTTTAGTTCTTAATTAAGAAGCCCATCACTGTTGGGTCCTGGCTGACACTGAGAGGGGGGGGTGAATCAGTGTGTCCAAAAATTTTCCCTCAACTGGTTCTTTACTAGGTCATTAGCTGATGTGGCTCACTCTCAATCACAGTCTACTGATGTTGCACAGAGCTACTATGTGAACTATTGATAACTCTCACTGCTGCACGAAGTTACTCACATATTATGTATTGCTGTTGAGAGTTGACTCACAGACCCCACACGGCAATCATGGTCACATATACATAGTCATATGTACATCCAAACTGCACCACCAAGTGGTTAGATTTACCAGATGTACACATCCATCCTGCAGACACACACTCCAATCCACAATACAATACTAGCATGCACAATCACAATACAAGAAATATGTGCTTTGGCCAGTTGCCTATATGCACGGAGTAATGCCCACTGTCGAGCTCAGTATTTACTCAATACTAATTATGACTGCACCCACAGCCAAGGGAACACGTTCCCAGTTTCCACCCTTGATTTACAAAGGCTAGGTCTTCACCCCAATTTCCCAGAATAACTTGAGAGGCCACACCCATGGCAGATATGTTTAGGTAGTGGTAACTACTAAGAAACACACTGTCCCTATGTCCAGCACCCACTGAACACCAATTACATAGATAAGGTTGGGCTTATAACAATGCCCTACAATGATATCTCACATAGCATAAGTCTATGGCAATATAACCTAGCTAAGTATACAATGAAAATACAGTAAATCAAAAGCACAGTCAATGAGTATAGAATAACTTACAACTCTGTAATGTCTCTGATCACTGGTTTCCGAAGATGGGACTGAGAACTCTAATGGTCCACTAAAATCTTCAATCTCCCCTAAGTTGATGAAGAAATTAGAATCTTCAAGTGCACTGTAGAACCCGAATTAGTCTGTGTCTGAAATACTCTGGCAGTGAGTGTGTGATACAGATACTTTCCCTCTTCTTTTCCTCTCTTTCTTTTATTTCCTTTCCTTCCTTTCCTTTCTTTTCTTTTTCTTTCCTCCTTTGTGGAAGCTCACCCTAGCTTCATCAAGGCACACCACCTCTCATCTTCTTTCTTCTTTCTTTCTACTTCCTCTCTTCCTTTGTTAGAGCTCTAATGGTTCAACAAGGGCTCACACAAGCATGAATGGGCTTCTTCTCTCTTTTCCCTTTCTTCTTCCTCCTTCTCTTTTCTCTTCTCTCTTCTTGGCTACCACTAATGAAGCTTGCTGCCTTGCCTTCTAGCAACTGCCCAAGTCTCTAATGGAGGCTATGGATCAAGTACAAGAGACTATAGGTTTTGCATTCAAAACCTAAGCCTTCTTTGAGCTTCAATTCAAATATTCAGCCACCTCTGCAACTCTCCTCTTTGTTATCTTTCCTTAGGCATGTAGAGCTCAGAGAGATGAAGAATCTTCAACTTGAATCACCCAAATCGGAGTTAGGATGAGGGAGATATAGCCCTTTGAAGTTGGGATGACCGGAAAGCCAGAAATGAAATCTTCGGAGGAGCGGCATAGGCTACACCGGCGGCGAGCGCAACAGGGGCGCAAATCTGGTAGTAGATCTCATCAAAGAGCATCTAATAATCTGAGCCGTCCAATTAAACCAACAGACAATAGATCTAAACCATAGGTTTTGAATCTCTATGACATCATCATGACGTACGTGCTGACATTGTCAGACGTGTTGTCGATCACCAATTGGTTGGTGTAGCGAGTTTCACGGTACGCTGTCAGATAACTTTAATAAAGTTCCATCGATATTGACCGTTAGATCGGAACTGATATGATATGATTGGCTCAGATCAAGATATGGAGAATCTCTTTATAGATTCTATGCACATGCGCTACACAAAATTAAGACTAATAGGGTGAGGCGCCACACCATCATATCTAATACACTCCACCAATGACAAGCCTCGGTAAGCATCCTCAACGCAAGCTCTTGTACGAACCGTCAGATCTGAATCGGCCGACGTGGCTCAATCTGAGCCGTGTATTAAGGATCCCTCTGATTCTCTTATATACGCATAAGCCCCTGCCTTCATATTTTCAGTGCTAAACACCCCTTATCAACTAAGACCTTCAAAATCTCAAAATTACATAAAAGCCCTTCAAATTTCAAAAATAAAATTTGAAAAATCCACCCAACACTGAGAGAATACTGATGAATTTTTGGTTTGGATTTTTAAACCGGCTTTACGGAAACACTCATAACTTTTTCATACGATATCTGATAGAGATGAAACACAGTGCTTTGGAACGTAACTAGACGCTCTACGACTTTCCAGAAGACTCAATCATCTGAATCAACCATGTAAAAAGACCAAAATGCCCCTAGACATTTCCAATGACGCATCTTTCTCATACGGAATCGGAACGCGATGAAACCAGAACCGTTGAAAAGATTGGATTTTTTTCGTCTTGTTACATGGAGAACACTTCCTTTAAAAAAATCATCTTCAATGTCAAAATTGCCCTCGACTGCCACAAATGCCGTAACTTCATACGGTATTGGAATGCGACAAAATCAGATGCACTGGACTAGATAAATTACAATCTATATTTTTCATGAAGAAACGATCTTCCAAAAATGTCATTTTCACTGCAGAAAATGCTGTCGAGCATAAATAGGCCAATTTTGCCAATTTTGACCTAGAAACCCGCAACACATCCTAAGGATGTATCAAACCATTCCATGCATACCAAGCGGCTCTGTTATCTCATCGGTGACACTGGACACTACGATGTCGTCATTTCCATCAATGTCATCCAAACTAGCCACGTCATCACTGCCACGTGGCCGGGTTGCCAACAAAGACAACCATAAAACAACAATCACAACCCTATATCAGTGATTGTCCATCCCAAGCAAACCTCACTCTCTCCTTTACGCTTTGTTACCTCTCGCTGCCTGCCTTCCTTCTTTGCTTCACTTTCATCTCTACCTCACACTGAATTTCCTCCGTTGCCTCGTCTATTGTCTGTCTTCCTTCATTCGATGCCTCTCGCTATCTCTCTCAATCCCAGGTTTTGATTTGTGCGATGAATCTTGTGTTTCAAGGTTCGAGTGTTGAAATGAAACTTACGATTCTCTTAGTGATCAGTGATCCTGAATGGACTCTAAAGAGGCTGGATAGCAATTTTCAAGTAAAAAAAAGGGAGAATGAATCTTGAATAGAGGCACTTGCAGAAGACAAATCCCGGCGCGAAAGCTCTAATCTAATAGGGGTGCAAAGCCCTTGGAGGAGCAGCAATTAGCCATGCTCTGGCATTTGTAGCAAATTTGAGCTGTATGATATGACTGATAAGTAGAAGTGAGAAAGGAGGTGAGTGAAAAAAGGTTAGGTAGACCGGAGTCCAAAAGTACGAGACAGGAGGGTGATCCTCCCGATGAACTGACCATACCCCAACCGACATAGATGAACAAGTAGAGTATATTAGGGCGCTTGAGAGAATCATGTCGAAGGAACTCGAAAAAATGTCCGCTCTCCTATCTTTTGATTGGGAAAGTGACACAATAACTGTATCGAAATCATATTGAATAAATCGAAGTATCGAATATATAGACATAAAAGGAGAAATGACAAAAATATTATACCAAAATCATACCGAATATCGAAACTAAACCAAATAAAAACTGTATACCATATCATGACAGTACAATATCGGTATTGAATTGTGATCCTGTATGCATATTTATACTCTTGGCCTCCCCTAATTCACATGATCTTTGTTGGTTTACTAGTAAGGGGTAAGAGCATCACATGGAGTGAATTAAGAAAATATGCCATTCAACGATGCATCTTACTAAATATTAAGGTAGCTCCATTTGATCCATTATAAGAATTTGACATTGCAGTAGCCATCACATTCGTACTAGAATTGAGCCTTACCATATGAATATCCTTTCTCATCACTTCGTCGTAGATCATTGTAAATAATTTCTCATATATAGAATCTTTCGTTAGAAAAAATAAAAAATAAAAAATAAAAAATAAAAAATAAAAAATAAAAAATAAAAAAAATAAAAAAATAAAAAAATAAAAAAAGAAGATCACATTAATAGAACACATTGGAGAAATTCATATTGTATAAATTTTGATCATCTTGATTTTTTTTTTTTTTGGGTCATTATAATTCTGATAGTATACATCTTAATAGAAAAAGCATAATATTACAGTGACATCCTACATCATCATCTTGGAGTCACTTTAACTTCTGAAATGAGTACCCCAACAATCTCAAAATGCCAGAAAACCTAGTGATGAATTGAACATCATTTATAGGTAGAGCAGCTGGATGCGGATCCTCAAATCTTCGACAAAAAAGAAATAATAATGGTCCATCAAAATTACTGGTTACACCAAAACTGTTCCATTATTGGACGATTTGAAATCCTGCCACAGAAAGTAGAAGCAGCTTAGTTACATGAAGGGGGAAATTAGTCATCATTAGGGAAACAAGTTTTGTAAGGATAAATTTGATTACAACCTTAATACTTTCAATTGGGTTTTCTACTGATCCACCCCATTCCTTTATCCTAGATCCTGCGGCCTCAGCCTGTAACAAATGGGTACAAGAGAGAGAGAGAGAGAGAGAGAGAGCTCTTTACTCCAGTTTGTTCCAAAAGTTATGCCTGTTAGGATCACAGTTTGCAAGCCAACACCAGTGATCATTCCAGCCCATATTCCCTGTCATTTAAAAGATGATCCATTCACACTATTAGGACCTTCAACAGAGATGATAGGGTAACCCAATCCATGTAGTCTAGCTTATAACTATGGACAAAAAAAATGAACCTAGCACTTTGAGCATATCAGCATATCCTCACAGAATAGAATAGATAGCTTACCCCATCTACTGCTGACAATAATTCTAAATTGCAAAAATGATGGAAATGAAATGATTCTAGATGAATGTTACCTCAACTCCCAAGTCCAATTGAGCACCGAGCAAGAACCCAAGAGGAAGACCCACAGCATAGTAACATCCAATGTTCACATAAGCTATCAACCACTGCCATCCTGCTCCTACAGCCACACCTGCAACCATGACATTCCAAAAAATATCAGAAATCATTGATCAAATCACAATAGTATCACATATTTTTGTTACTTTCCCTAGCTTACAGACCTGTTAGAACAGGTTGAACACTGTTAAGCAACAATGTGAAGGCGAAGATGACGGCAAGGTGAGACACAGCTTTGGCAACATCAGGACTATTTGTGAAGGGAAGAGCATAGACATTCCTCAGATACAAGATGCTAGCGAGGAACATTACACCTATCAATGCTGAAGTCAGAACCACCACAATTATTGAGAATTTCGCTGCCCTTGGCCTTCTTGCTCCAAGTTCATTTGAGATCCTCACACTGTTAACAATAAAGAAATTATAAGAACAAACTTGAGAGACCTCCCTTGATATTTCTCCTTATTTGTGGAAATTAAGGCAAATCAAATTTAGTTGATTACCTGATTGCTGCATTGAAACCTAGGAAGATCATGAGCACCCATCCATTGAGATTGGTACTGCATGAGCACAATGTCATGAAATCTAATAATTAAGGTGGCCATCACAAATAACAAAGATAAAAAAGAGCAAGCAAAACATTTCAACAACTGTACCAGATGGAAATGGAAGCCACTGCAATCTGAGCATCCTTCAAGTTGCCCGCTAACACCACAAGCAGCATGTAATACCAGAATTCAAGGCTGTTTGATCAGAGATGAAAGGAATTAATTGTCTGTAAACCATGGAAAAATCGAAAGACTGAGTTGACTCATCGAGTCACTCACTGCATTTTAGCGAGTCACCCCGCCTATTTAGATGGTATTAGCCTCTTACCACAACATAATGGCAGAAGCAATTGAAAGACGAGCGAAGGTGGCCAAGTCACGGAAGGCTCCCCAATTGAACCCGGTCCAAGCTCCGGGGCAATAGCCCATGACAATGTAAAAAAATTGGCCCAGGTCTACTATCCACCAAGACAAATTGAGTGCAATTGCTGCACCAACCAACCCAAGCTGGAATTGCACAATTAAGAGCCAACAGAGGAAGATATGGAAGAGCAGTGCAAGGCCAGATACCCATGCCATGGCCATGACCTTGTTTTGTGCCTGCAAGAACCTCTGCATTGGGAAGTTGATTGCGTACGCGAACAATTGAGGGATCATGTAGAGCGTGAATCTTCTGGCGACACGTGCAATCTCTTCATCCTGATCGAAGAATCTCAAGATTGGAGTGGCAAAGATGTAGATGGGCAACAGGATGAAAGCCATCAAGGTGAGGATGACCCATGAATGTTGCATGTATATACCCAACATGTGTACCTGTTTTGCTCCGTATGCTTGCCCGCATAGTGTTTCAAGTGCACTTCCCATTCCCAACTGCAACATTTGAGATAGAAATATATATAATGAAATCACACCATTAGTTTGTATTACTATGACACAAACGGTGATGACCATTAACAAATTGATCAAATGGGAAAAGAATGAGACTAGTGTTGGAAGCAAATAAAATCCATTAGTTTGGATTTGTTGCATGTATGATTACTTGGTCGTACATGTATGAGCATCCAATGCACGCCTTACTTTTTGTCCTTGTATGAATCAAGAGGGATATATTTGAAAGTAAAATGAATAGGCATTAGATACTCACATGTATGACTAAGTGACAAGCAATGAATTATGGTCTGAGTCAAAGGTTTGATCACTTTCATTCATACGCATACGTCAAATGGCATGTGGTTAGGAAGATTTACATGGAAGCTTTTTTTTTTTTTTTAATCGAGAGAGAGAGAGAGAGAGAGAGAGAGAGAGAGGGGGGCATGGCAGCTATGATGATGGCATAGCTAGAGAAACTAATAGAGTGCATATATAC
>NC_056563.1:24884221-24890211 GCF_013358625.1 Macadamia integrifolia | reverse complement strand
TTTTTGGGTCATTATAATTCTGATAGTATACATCTTAATAGAAAAAGCATAATATTACAGTGACATCCTACATCATCATCTTGGAGTCACTTTAACTTCTGAAATGAGTACCCCAACAATCTCAAAATGCTAGAAAACCTAGTGATGAATTGAACATCATTTATAGGTAGAGCAGCTGGATGCGGATCCTCAAATCTTCGACAAAAAAGAAATAATAATGGTCCATCAAAATTACTGGTTACACCAAAACTGTTCCATTATTGGACGATTTGAAATCCTGCCACAGAAAGTAGAAGCAGCTTAGTTACATGAAGGGGGAAATTAGTCATCATCAGGGAAACAAGTTTTGTAAGGATAAATTTGATTACAACCTTAATACTTTCAATTGGGTTTTCTACTTGATATAGCCAAATTGACCTCTCGGTGGGGGCAATGACACGTGTCACCTCTGAGACACGTGTCCTCCGCCAGACAAAGGTTCCAAGAAACCACTCACGCTCAAGCACGCTCAATCACCGAGGCACGCTCGCAAAATCACGCGGGATCACGTTGTCTGCATGAAGGGAATATTCCCCCCAGAAGGATGGACGTATTCGGGTGGGACTCTAAGAGGGAAGAAGGTGAACCCGAGAAGGACGCGGGGAAGAAGAGGGAAAACCCTAAACCCTAAGAGCTATATAAGAAGGCACGGAAGAAAGGGAGAGGTAAGTTCTGATACCCTCACCATTACTCCCTTATTGAACTGTGCGGCCGACCCTGACTTGAGCGTCGGAGGACTAACCCCGGACAGAGCTCCGGGCCTCCGTCGTCTGTGTTTGTGTAGGTTCGACTAGCGGGGTTTCTTGGCAGCAACACTACTGATCCACCCCATTCCTTTATCCTAGATCCTGCAGCCTCAGCCTGTAACAAATGGGTACAAGACATTAAACCCAAAACCTAAAACAGAGAGAGAGAGAGAGAGAGAGGCATGGCAGCTATGATGATGGCATAGCTAGAGAAACTAATAGAGTGCATATATACCATGATGCCGAAGGCAAGGCCGGCGATGACCATGTTCTCGGTGGAGACAGCATCGAGCTCGAGGGTGGTGAGGTGGCCGGCGAAGACCTGGGTGGCGGCTCCAAGGGAATACTGAGCGATGGTGGTGAAGATGGCAGGAGCAGCTAGAGACCAGAGCTGCTTGTTCTCCTTCAATGACTTCTTCAAGAATTTACTGCAACTCTTTATCTCCTCTATATCATCTTCCTCATAATTCTCCAGCAACGGATCTTGCAAACCTCCTCCTGCCATTATCTCCTCTTTCTCTTTCTCTTATTTGCAGGTGCAATCAACAATGCCATCCTCTATGTATATATATACTCTCTTGGCCCGACCATATCCCTAAGTACTCTCAACGTCAACCCTTATAGTAGTAGTTTCGAAAAGGCAATAGCCATGGCCACCCAAAAATAGCTTCTCTCTCTCTATCTATCTTCCTTCTTCTTGCTTCATGCCACCATGACTGGTTTATTCCCTTCTTCTCAATAACTCAAATAATATTATATTACTGAATTATATTTTTCTAAATCAAATTCACATTAGAATTTTTGCCCCCTTTTTTTTTTGGTAAACAAATTTCATGAGAATAATATTCCATGTATTACCCTTAAGGCCTCAAGTCCACGGGGATCATGCCAAAAGATGTGACGTCATTACGTTCTAAAGGAAATGAAACAAACACGTGGCTGGTTGAATTCAGATTCCACGTACCCAAGTGGGCCACATTACTTCTCCTTTCTAAAAGGTCAACTGTCTCTCCGATCGGATAATGGAAAACCTTTTATTTGTTTTCAGTCAACTTTATTTGGATTAAAACTTGACACATGAGTTTTTGAATGATGAACTGCCATATCTGCGTGGTTGATTTCACCCAAAAGTGAGGTTTCAAAGCTTTTGCAATCACATCAAATGGTAGATAATCATGTTCAGATGTATTAATGTAAACATTGTGTCATAAGTATAATTCTTAATAAGAGATGGTGGACTTTGGTGCAACGATAAGGTTATTTCATTGTAATCAAGTGGTTTGAAATAAACTCTCCACAAAACGAGGGTAAAAAACTGAGTTTTAGGCATAGTTATTATTAAGACATTCTTAGTTACTCTTCTTTATCCATGAAATTGGTAGGATAAGTTTCCATTGTGAAACAATGATAAAGAAAAAGTGTATATGTGTATTTACATTAATAATTGTGTGGGTAAATCAACTATTAACATGTCTTTAGAGGCCATATTAGATAGATAGATAGATAGCTAGGATTATTGATTTGGCAAGATCCATCTGTGGTTTCATATGAAACTATTTTCTACGTACTAGTTTGATTAGTTGGTTCGTAACGAGTAGTAGTTGTAAACTATCTTTGATAAAAATAAAAAATAAAGGGTGCTCCATGATAGTGATTATAGCCCCTAGGTCGAACCCCTTATACAACAAATAGTGTTTCCACGGGACCAATAAGCAATACTATTAATTGTAAATTTGTATTAATCAAAATCGTAATTACAAAGTGGGATCCCTCTTCCCCGGTGTGGCTTTGCCACTCCAATCCAAGTTCTCTAATCCATCAAAAAACTGATCTGGCCTATACAAGGAGAAGAAAGGGAATTACATATAGGCTTCTTCTCAATGTCTTACAAGTGTACATGGAATATAATAAACAAATAGATTTTTTTTTTTTCTAACGACGGGTATCCAAGTTTTCAGCTTGACTAGTCCCACGGGTCCATGTTGACCCCACAACCGCGTGGACCGGATCATATCGGGGTTGAATGAGAACCATTCAACTTTTACTGAAAGCAGTGAATAGCACTAAACACCCTGTGTGAGTGACCCAAGGTGTACTTAATAAACAAATAATTAATTTGCTTGTTTCTTTCTTAATTCTCAATGAAGAACGAAGATGAGCTTGCACCTCATTTTCCTTCCCAGGTGTGTGCATGAATTATTGTAAATATATCCACTTTTTTTTTTTTTCTTTTTAATTCTCATTTCTCAACGAAGATCTAACGCAAAGGAAGAAGAAGGAAGTCAAAAGAGATATCGATGATTACCTGATCTTGATTCCTTCACTAAGACACCAACCTTAAGTCTACCCTTGGCCTTCTGATTTTTTTTTATTTTTTTTTTATTTTTTATTTTTATTTATCTCATTAAGTTGGACTAAGGAACTATTATGCCAGAGGAGATATCCATGATGACCTGACCTTGATTTCTTCACAAAGATACCAACCCTAAGTCTACCTTTTATTTTTATTTTATTTTTTCATTAAGTTGGTCTAAGGGACTTTTAATTGATGAGAGAACAATCTAAGAGATTTCTCCATGTTCCAATACTCCAGTATTCCACCACGCATTAGTTGGTATCAAGAAGGTTATAACTAATAATTATATAGGAAATGAAGGGTTTTCCACAAGTAATATAAGAAGGAATTTATACACCACACCAATGAGGGTATGAACTATGAAGAATGGTGTTCACATAGAGCCTACATAGAATAGGATAAAATTTGTCAGTGTGAACTTCAAAACTCATTATCTGAAGGGTGTATATTAGAATTTGGACTCTACACACATGTAGTTCTTTTTCCCATATATATATATATATATATATATTATCTTTAGTTTTTTTTTTTAGTTTGATGCTCTAGGAATTGCCAGATACAAACCATGGTATTAATTAAGTTGATATATACCTCAAAGTATTATTACTATTATTATCATATAATTGAATGAATACAATTTTTTTTTTTTGGTCAAAAGAAAGTAACTATTAAAGAAAGAAAGAAATTATGATCTCCTAGCCATGCGAAGTCCAGATTTTTTAGATGAATATAAAATATTATTTGATACAAGAGGAGGTTCAAGTGGTTATTGTTATAAAATATTTATCATAGGGATTTACTAACCTCACATATCTTGTCTGAACAAGACACACGGGATCATCAAAAACTGATTAAGTAGAAAAGATAGGATAATATATATATATATATATATTTTTTTTTTCTGACTTGTGATTGGATTGTAATGCGCATTTTGAGCCTTACAAGAGCTTACTATTTTCCTTATAAAGGGCTTAATATAGGTTCAGTCAGGGAGGCACTTCTGGCTGAGAACCAAAAAAAAAAAAAGGGTAATTGGGACACTTCTTAGGGACAAAGAAAATACCATCTCTATAAAATACTATTTTAGATGGTAATGATGATCCATACCTAATTAAATTGCAATTTGTACAATGTTTCATATGCCAATATTTCATGCATTCTTCATGATTCTTGTGTCAGGTACTAGCATGCCGCTTTTTATATATGATTTATATCTACAAAATTATAGCAATGTATAGGGCATGTGATCGACGTATTGTCTATATAGAATAAAATCTCCCATGCCAAGCCAATGGGAGCATAAGAGGAGACATCATATGGATCATTGATAATGACCCACATGTCAAGGAGAAGGCACAGTGGGAAAAAGAAACATGATATAAAGTCATACCATCGCTTATATCTAGTAATTCCTAGAGCTTCAAACTCAAAATTAATATCAACATATATAATAAGAGAAAAAGAACCATACACAATGAGTTGTGGGACCTACATTGACATTTTCTTTTATTTTGACCATGTGGGTTCCACGTGGACCCCGTGTGGATATGATACTATTCATCTTACCCTCATTGATGTGGTGTGTAGATTCCTTCTTACATTGACCTTGTGAGAAACTTTCTCCCATATAACTATTAGTTATATGAATCCGTCCCTCCATCAATTGGTAAAAATGAGCTCAGGCAATAAAAAGATTCATCCACACAAAGTTGACTACATAAACAAGACATAAGAAGTTTCTTGATGTACCAATTACTACCTGGAGTATTGGAGCATCCGAACATGGAGAAATCCCTTAGATTGTTCTCTCTTGAATTAATAGTTCCTTAGACCAACTTAATGAGGAAGGAAAAAAAAAACCCAAAGGTAGACTTTAGGGTTGGTGTCTTAATGATCAAATTAAGGTCAATTCATGGTCGATATCTCCTTTGACTTTCTTTTTCTTCTTCCTCCTCTTTATTAAATCTTCATTGAGAATTAAGAGAAAAACAAGTGAATATATTTATAACATTTCATGTACACACCTAGGTTAGACAGTAAAGGGCGAGCTCCTCTTTGTTAAATCTTCATTTAGAAGATAAGAGTATATGAGAGTATCTACTTTTCATTTTCATTGTTTCGTAACATAAACATAATGACCAACCAAAGAGAAGAGTATCTAAGAGTGTTTTAATAATAATTAGACTTACGGCACACTATGTTTACATTAATACTTCTAAAAACAGTTATCTGCCATTTGATGTGATCAAATGCCCTCTGGGGCTTTGAGGGTTAACATTCAGATGGAATCTTTAAGGGTTGAAGGAAAAGTACAACCATCTAAGATATATAAAATGTTTTACCCCTATTGATAATAACTTCACTGTTTCTTAATATCGCAGACATGTCAAACCAGCCGATAAAAAGATAATCCCTTGACCATGGATGAAGGAAACTAATTGTGCAAACAAAGAAAGAGTTTTTTTTTTTTTATTAATTGATTTTAAAAGATAAATTAATATAAAGAAAGAGAATCCCTTTTTCTCTTTTGTGTGTAATCAAATATAAGCGCCTTTGAGCATTGCTCACGAGGAAATTGCTTTCCTCTCCTAATTTAAAACCAGTCAATGGACTCTCCCGTTAGACCAACAAAGAAGATTTTGCGGCACCCAACAAGGGAGACAGTTGACTTATTTCGAATGACGAAGCATTTTAGGCCAATGGGATAGGATTGGAATTCAGTCAGCCACGTGTTTATTTTATTCAACCTTTATAACGTAATGAACTAAATGCAATGACGTCACATCTTCTGGCATGGTCCGCGTGGGACTGATGTATTGGTAGGTAGGTGTAAGGCTGTATTAGTTAAA
>NC_056563.1:24866925-24884201 GCF_013358625.1 Macadamia integrifolia | reverse complement strand
TGAAATAAGAAGAAAATAGAAAAAAATATGTATATTTGACCATTAGAAGAGAAGAGAAGAGAAGAAAAGTTTTTATATATATTTTTAATTTTTTTGTATTTTTGGTAAGATTATTATTAGGGTAATTTACAACGCCACCCCCTAGAGAATGTCAATATTATAGGAACACCCCCTCTCTTTCACCAAATTAGACTTAAACCCCCTGCCGTCAGGTGCTGTTAAATGAAGAATTGAAATGACTGTCGTACCCTTTTAACTAAAACAACTTCATCGTCTTCAGATCCGGGAAAGGTCTTCCTTCTTTATAGTCCAGAGAAAAGATCTAAAACTCCTCTGCAAGCGAAGCTTTCTTTTAGTTCCGAAGCCATCATTTCTTATCTTCTAATCATTAATCTATTCACTTTTTTGTTTTTTTACTATCAAGAAGTTCCGTGTTTCTTCTCCTAACCTGTAAATGGCGGAAAGTTGGGACCAAGAACAAGCTTCGAGGTCACCAAATAATGGAGAGAAAACTTTTCACAAATCTAAATCGATAATGTAGTCTATACAGATGCGTCTTAACTTAGATCAGTCCAACGAAGAAATAGAATTCGTTATTCATTCATTGTGATTTAAGCATCCATTCGTGGAAAATGGAATCGAAAAATTCAATGGAGTAGGTTTTATTGTTGGTTTGGTTGGATTTTCCTGGAAAGATCTGAGCTGTTTCTTTTTGGTTTTTGTTTCTGTAGACTTTGAAGATTTTTTTGTTTTGAGATTTCGGTTTCTTTCGTTGACCTTGATCTCTTAGAACTGTTTTAAAAGGAATTGAGAGTTTTGAGTTCGGAAATTTATCGTGAATTGATTTGTTGGAATCAATTTATCTGAATATCTGTTTTTTTTTATTATTGTTGATATGCGATGGTAATGGAAATGTTCACTGAAACTAGAATTCTAGGGATGGTGACATGAGGAAGTAATGGATGAACTTCCGCATCATCGATTGCACGATCAGCAAGGAACTACTGAGAATACATTGACTCTAGTTGGTTCGGCTGCATCTGAGAATGTTATTGTGGTAAGATCTGAAGAGTTTGCAAGTGTCAGTGCAGAAGAAGGAGCTTCAAAAGCTGAGATCAATGAATTGGATACAATTAAGGTATCTGCGGAAGAAGGGAAAGTCAGTGTTCCAAAACCAGAGGAACATACTTCCGTCGACCATCGCTATTACTCCGAGGAGAAGAATTTTGGATAGTGTTGAAGGTTAAGATAGGTTGGGGATGGAGAGTTATTAGATGAATATTTTAGGTACTTCATATTTAATAATAAGGGCATTTTGGTATTTAAAAAAATATATAATAGTTGACATCAGCATATAAGGTATATTCCGTAACAGTGACTGACGGCAAGGGGTCTGAGTCTAATTTGGTGAAAGAGAGGGGGTGTTCCTATAATACTGGCATTCTCCAGGGGGTGGCACTGTAAATTACCCTTATTATTATTAATTTTTTTTACACCAAAAGAAAATTTCATCATTTTCAAGATGAATTTTGAAATTCTAAAAATAGCTCTCTCTTGGTTGAGGACTTGCCCAAGTACAAAAAGAATTTCTTAAACATTTTTGTACTTTTTTTTTTTTTTCTTCTCTTGGCCACCAAACACAACATAAGGGTGTTAACCAGTTGGGTGTAGTTGGGTCTGGCGGGTCTCTTGGCTTACATTGTGAATTATCTATTTAAAGATTAGTCGGGCTAGGTTAGGTTCAATTGAGTTCTAGGCTTTAATTGAACACTAATCGGGCTTTAGTTAGTCCTTAAAAGGACTAATGCACCATTAAGCCTTAAATAGGCTTTAATTGTCTTAAATTTTAGTAAATTTAATATATTTATTAAATCATAAATATCTTTATAAAAGACTTAATACTTAATTACATTCAATAATTAATAAACCCAAGAGCCATTTAAAGTGTTGGGGATCAAAACTAGAGAGATGGACTAGAGGACCCCTATCATTAATTTGCAAAATAATCCAAACTTAAAAAGGCCGATCAAAACACTAGGTACAGAGCACTAAATATCAATATACACCTTATTCTGGAAGAATAAAAAAAATAATCATATAAACGGTCGGGCTTGTAAATGTGTTGAGCCGGTTGGGCACCAATCAAGATTAAAAAAATGTGTTGAGCTTGAGCCTGACATATTTATTAATCCAACTAGTCTAAGTCTGGAGAGCGTGGTCAGACACCCATCAGGCTTACACCGTGGGCTGTGAACTTTATATTTATAAACACGTTGGATTTGAACCCAACACATTGATTAATCGGACTGGTCCAAATCAAGACAAAAACGTATTGAGCTTAATCGGGCCTAAAATTGACACTGTAGGTAGGTATGTTATATGTAGGAATTTGGATCTCTCCATTGCGTTTAACATCCAACCCCACCTTACACCATCATCCATGGACATGGTATATAGGTCAAAATGGAAAAGGAAATACATGTTCACGATAATCATCGATCTTAATGTGAATTAGTTTTACCACCAAAAAGAAAAAATCTAATGTGATCAACTTGAAGAAGAGAAAATATAATTATGTATATAATATTATTTGAGTTATGATGTGTAGTAGTAATGCCATGGACAATATCCTATTTACATAAACACAGAAGAAGCGATTAATGCAGTCATGGGAGGCATGAAGCAGGAAGGAAGAAGAGAGAGAGAGAGAGAGAGAGAGAGAGAGAAACTGTTTTTGGGTGGCCATGCCTATTGCCTTTTCGAAACTACTACTACAAAGCGATTAGGGCGGTCAAGAGTGTACATATACACATAGAGGATCTCATTGTTGATTGCACCTGGGATTAATAACCACAACTCCATTAGTTCATCCATGAAGATAATGGCAGGGGGAGATATGCAGGATCCGTTGCTGGAGAATTATGAGGAAGTGGATATAGAGGAGATAAAGAGTTGCAGTCAATTCTTGAAGGAGTCGTTGAAGGAGAACAAGAAGCTCTGGTCTCTAGCTGCTCCTGCCATCTTCACTACCATCGCTCAGTATTCCCTCGGAGCTGCCACCCAGGTCTTCGCCGGACATCTCACCACCCTCGAGCTTGATGCCGTCTCCACCGAGAATATGGTCATCGCCGGCCTTGCCTTCGGCGTCATGGTATACATGCATGCACTCTATTAGTTTCTCTAGCTATGCCATCATCATAACCGCCCTGCCCCCCCCCCCACTCTCTCTCTCGATTAAAAAAAAAAAATGCTTCCTTGCATATGGTGAATGAAAGTGGTCAAACCTTTGACTCAGTCCACAATTCGGTATCGCTCGTAGGGTAGTATCCAACACCTGTCCATTTTGCTTCCAAATAAACTCTTCTTCGTTTTTATAATGACACAAAGTGAGGTAAATGTTGAATGCTTACATGTACGACAAGGTAATCGTATGTGCAACAAATCCGAACTCATGGATTATATTTACTTCTTAGGTTATTCTAGAGTACGAAAGAACCCCACTTTAGAATAGTCTTAAGACTTTGGATGACTTCATGCATATATGAGTTAGGTCTTTGGGCCACCTATTAACATAAGCTTTTGAGTTAGAAACTTCCAACACTAGTCTTATTATTTTCCCATCTGATCAATTTGTTAATAGTCATCACCGTTTGTGTCATAGTAATACAAATTAATGGAGTGGTTTCATTATATATATTTCTATCTCAAATTTTGCAGTGGGGAATGGGAAGTGCACTTGAAACACTATGCGGGCAAGCATACGGAGCAAAACAGATACACATGTTGGGAATGTACATGCAACGTTCATGGGTCATCCTCAACTTGATGTCTTTCGTACTGTTACCCATCTACTTCTTTGCTACCCCGATCTTAAGATTTTTCGGTCAGGATGAAGACATTGCGGGGCTTGCTGGAACGTTCTCGCTCTACATGATCCCTCAATTGTTTGCGTACGCAATCAACTTCCCAATGCAGAAGTTCTTGCAGGCACAAAGCAAGGTCATGGCCATGGCATGGGTGTCTGGCCTTGCACTGCTCTTCCATATCTTCTTGTGTTGGCTATTAATTGTGCAATTTCAACTTGGGTTGGTGGGTGCAGCAATTGCACTCAATCTGTCTTGGTGGATAGTAGACTTGGGCCAATTTGTTTACATTGTCATGGGCTATTGCCCCGGTGCTTGGACCGGGTTCAGTTGGGCAGCCTTCCGTGACTTGGGTGCCTTCGGCCGTCTGTCTATCGCTTCTGCTATTATGTTGTGGTAAGAGGCTAACATCTAATTTGGTGGGGGGTGAATCGCCATGACTTATTGGGTGACTCACTGAGTCAACTCACTTTGGCGATTTTCCATGGTTTACATACAATTAATTCCTTTCATCTCTGATCAAACAGCCTTGAATTCTGGTATTACATGCTGCTTGTGGTGTTAGCGGGCAACTTGAAGGATGCTCAGATTGCAGTGGCTTCCATTTCCATCTGGTACAGTTGTTGAAATGTTTTGCTTACTCTTTTTTATCTTTGTTATTTGTGATGGCCACCTTAATTATTAGATTTCATGACATTGTGCTCATGCAGTACCAATCTCAATGGATGGGTGCTCATGATCTTCCTAGGTTTCAATGCAGCAATCAGGTAATCAACAAAATTTAATTTGCCCTTATTTCCACAAAAAAGGAGAAATATTATCAAGGGAGGCTTATAATTTCTTTATTGTTACAGTGTGAGGATCTCAAATGAACTTGGAGCAGGAAGGCCAAGGGCGGCGAAATTCTCGATAATTGTAGTGGTTCTAACTTCAGCATTGATAGGTGTAATGTTCCTTGCCAGCATCTTGTATCTGAGGAATGTATATGCTCTTCCTTTCACAAATAGTCCTGAGGTTGCCAAAGCTGTGTCTCACCTTGCTGTCATCTTCGCCTTCACATTGTTGCTCAACAGCGTTCAACCTGTTCTAACAGGTCTGTAAGCTAGGGAAAGTAACAAAAATATGTGATACTATCGTGATTTGATCAATGATTTCTGAAATTTTTTGGAATGTCATGGTTGCAGGAGTGGCTGTAGGAGCAGGATGGCAGTGGTTGATAGCTTATGTAAACATTGGATGTTACTATGCTGTGGGTCTTCCTCTTGGGTTCTTGCTTGGTGCTCAATTGGACTTGGGAGTTGAGGTAACATTCATCAAGAGTCATAGCATTTCCATCATTTTTGTAATTTAGAATTATTGTCAGCAGTAGATGGGGTTAGCTATCTATTCAATTCTGTGAGGATGCTGATATGCTCCAAGTGGTAGGTTCATTTCTTTTTGTCCATAGTTAATAGCTAGACCACATGGTTTGGGTTGCCCCATCATCTTTGTTGAAGGTCCTAATAGTGTGAATGGATCATCTTTTAAATGGCAGGGAATATGGGCTGGGATGATCACTGGTGTTGGCTTGCAAACTGTGATCCTAACAGGCATCACTTTTGGAACAAACTGGAGTAAAGAGGTCTCTCTTTCTCTCTCTCCCACTTTCTTTCTTTTGGGTTTTGGATTATGGGTTTAGGGTTTTGGTTTAATGTCTATCTGCCCATTTGTTACAGGCTGAGGCTGCAGGATCTAGGATAAAGGAATGGGGTGGATCAGTAGAACACCCAGTTGAAACTATTAAGGTTTGTAATCAAATTCATCCTTAACTAACTTGTTTAATTTCACTTATGATAACAAACTTCCCCCTTCATGCACCTAATTAAGCTGCTTTTCTACTTCTTGTGGCAGGATTTCAAGTCACACAATAAGGGAACACTTTTGGTGTAATCAGTTATTTTGATGCTTCTTCCATTGTTTGTAATTTGTGGAAGATTTGAGGATCATATGGTAGATTAAATTACCGCATCCAGATGCTTTACCTACAACTGATGCTCAGTAGTTCATCACTAGGTTTTCTGGCATTCTGAGATTGCTGTGGTCTTCTTCGTTACACAAATTTGAGTGACTCCTTGATTGAAGATAATGATCTAGGATCTCATTGTAATATTATATATGCTTTTTCTACTAAGATCTATACTGTCAGAATTATGATGACAAAAAAAGGTTCGTCTGAATGTAATATAGTATAATTTATAAGGGAATCCTTTATATGTCCGTGTTTCATAATAGAATCTTATTTTTGAGCTTAAGGGTAGATGTGTCATTTGGATTTTACCAATTGATTGCCCAAATTAATGGGCAAGAAAACGCTCTCCACACATGCCTAGGCACATCTGGTCGTGAAAATACCAAGTGTATAAGGTTAGTTGGATTTTTTTCACGCATAGATCCATCCAAGTAGGCTTTCTTTTCAAGGGAAAAAGAATGTTACCTCTTAATGAACCATAAGCCTACACATATTGCCAAGTGGGTTGTTTCATACCCTCATAGTATTTTTAATGAGTCTCTATATCCGGAGAATCTATTAAGCTTGCCTTCGTGTGAATAGAATTTTATTCGAAAAAAAAGAAAAAAAATACTAGGCTATGATAAAACCCCAAATTATAGGAAGTCTTTTTTTGTCTGAAAGTACGGTTTACACCAACACTCACCTCTATCTGTCTTTTTTTTTTTCCAAACCAAGGGTATCTGAGTTGAAATCAATAGTAAAAATGATCCCAAATTTTAAAACCTTGTTTGGGACTTTTTTTTTTTCTTTTTGGGTGAGTACTAAGTAGGGAGGGAAATAGGGGAAATAGGTAACAATCAGGAGATTTGAACTTCAGCCTCCTGGTGAGCATGGATTTTTTGATGGATGTTTGAGACTATCGTTGAATCGCAAAAGTGAAAAAGACTTATACGGAAACTCTTCCCCCTCAACGTAGTGCCCCACTGATTCTTATGATGCAAATCAAAGGGAAGTTTCAATTTGAAAACGAACCGCCTTAATATCCTCTTTAATCAAACTGGGACCCACTGATTAACTTCTGTAATTACAGTTCAGTTTTTTCTTGACCAATCACCGCATAGTTTAGGCAATTGAAAATAGAAAGACAAGTGAAACAAGATTTTGCAAAGAAAAAATGGCTCCACGATAGAAACAAGTGAAAGATGATAAAGAAAAACAAGACAGGTTATCCTATATCCAATGTCACAAAGGTGACGTTAGTGATGAGGATGTTTATTTATTTATTTTTTTTAAATTCAGGTACTGTTTGAGGGCTGTGTAATCAATCAATGCCAATATTGATCCGGTTCAGCCTGAATCGAATTATTTTGGATAGATTTACTCGTGTTTTTAAAATAAAAATCAATTTATTAATTACATTTTTATTTTTGAGTCATACCATATATTGGGATTAGATTGATCAAAATAAAAAAATTAATCAAAATAGATATCAATTCAATATGACTGATATTAATCAATTCGAACCGAGTTTTAGAACCATGATGTGTAATCATAAAACAAAAGCCACATATACATGAAAAAGGAAAATCAATTGTTTGACACAGTCAATTTAAAAAAATATAACTGGTGAAAAAGAGGGATTTCAGTGGGGTGGGCAAGGGAGGGTTAGAGTTTATTTATTGAGGGAATCAGAAACAATTTTTTATTTTTTTTTGAGTTAAAATAAAAAGTAAAATTCAAAGTAGGGGAGTTATAGTAAATATAGACTAAATATAGGAGAACGATAGTAAGTAAAAAAAAAAAAAAAGAAGAAAACAACAACAACAACAACAATTGCTATCACTCCCTTACACTTAACCTAAAATTTACTATAATTCTTCTACCAACTTCAATCCTCCCTTTCTCACTTGATGTTTTAACATGTCCAAGTTACTCCACTTTTTCACCCTGATACTCCATTTTTAACACATTGACACTCGTTTATTACTCACACACACACACACACTCTCTCTCTCTCTCTTAATTAATTGGTTGATTTTGATCCCCAGTGACCAATCAAGATTCCGGCTGATCTAATTCAACTATCAAATTTTATTTTATTTTTACTAACAATGGGTATCTAAGCCTTCAGCTTCCTGTAGGCCTATACTAAGCCCACAAAATTCATTAATAATCATTTATATAAATAATTTTTTTAGACAAATACAGTAATGGGGATTTACTTGCAAAAATCATTAATCTTCTGATAGAATAAACATTTTTTTTTGGGGGGGCGTTAAATTCTTATAGGTTACATCTTAATAGAAATTGAATTCTGATAGTATACATCTTAATGGAAAAATCATAACATTACAGTGACATCCACCATCATCATCTTCATCTGAGGAGTCACTCCAATTTCTGTTACACCACAGCAATCTCAAAATGCTACAAAACCGAGCCCTGAATTGACCATCAGTAGTGCTGTAGGTAGAGCATCTGGATGCAGTAATTTAAGCTACCTTCTGATCCTCAAAATCTGATTACACCAAAACTGTTCCATCATTGGATGACTTGAAATCCTGCCACAAGAAGCAGAACCAGGTTAGGTTCATGAAATGGGAAATTTATCATCATAAATGAAATAAGCTGTGTAAGGATGAATTTGATTACAACCTTAATACTTTCAATTGGGTGTTCTACTGGTATACTTTCAATTGAGTGTTCTATTGATCCACCCCATTCCTTTATCCTAGATTCTGCAGCCTCAGCCTGTAACAAATGGGCAGATAGATATTAAACCCAAAACACACAAACACACACACACACACACACACACACACACAGACAGAGAGAGAGAGAGAGAGAGAGACCTCTTTACTCCAGTTTGTTCCAAAAGTGATGCCTGTTAGGATCACAGTTTGCAAGCCAACACCAGTGATCATTCCAGCCCATATTCCCTGTTATTTAAAAGATGATCCATTCACACTGTTAGGACCTTCAACAAAGATCTCTGATGGGGGAAGCCAACCCATGTAGTCATAGCCAATAACTAGGGGCAACAGCAAATTAACTCAATTGGCTAATGATTCTTGATGAGTTTTACCTCTACTCCCAAGTCCAATTGAGCACCAAGAAAGAACCCTAGAGGAAGACCCACAACATAGTAACATCCAATGTTTACATAAGCTATCAACCACTGCCATCCTGCTCCTACAGCCACACCTGCAACCAGACACATTCCAAAAATTTATAAAAATCTTTGATATCAAATCAGAATAGTAACAAATTTCTTTCTATGCTTAGCTTACAGACCTGTTAGAACAGGTTGAACACTGTTGAGCAGTAATGTGAAGGCGAAGATGACGGCTAGATGAGACACAGCTTCCGCAACTTCGGGACTATTTGTGAAGGGAAGAGCATACACATTCCTCAGAAACAAGATAGTGGTGAGGAACACTACACCTATCAATGCTGACGTTAGAACCACCACAATTATTGAGAATTTCGCGGCCCTTGGCCTTCTTGCTCCAAGTTCATTTGAGATCCTCACACTGTAACAAACAAAAAAAAAATTATAAGAACAAGCTTGAGAGCCTCCATTGATACTTCTTATCTGGGGCAAGGGAAAATTTTGTTACCTGATTGCTGCATTGAAACCTAGGAAGATCATGAGCTCCCATCCATTGAGATTGGTACTGCAGCCATGGTTAAGTGAACAGAGAACAATGTTATGAAAGATAATTAAGGTGGCCAAACACAATTGATACACATAATAGTAAGCAAAGGATTTCAACAACTGTACCAGATGGAAATGGCAGCCACTGCAATCTGTGCATCCTTCAAGTTGCCTGCTAACACCACCAGTAGCATGAAGTACCAGAATTCAAGGCTGTTTAATCAAAGAAGAAAATAATCAATGGTTTGTAGACCATGATGAAATTGGTATGTTGAAGTAGATATAAGGGGCTTCGCGAAGCTGAGTTGACTCATTGAGTCACTCACTGAGTTTTCACGAGTCACCCCGCCTAATTAGATGGTATTAGTTTCTTAAGTCTTACCACAACATAATGGCAGAAGCAATTGAAAGACGAGCGAAGGCGGCCAAGTCACGGAAGGCTCCCCAATTGAACCCGGTCCAAGCTCCGGGGCAATAGCCCATGACAATGTAAACAAATTGGCCCAAGTCTACTATCCACCAAGACAAATCGAGGGCAATTGCTGCACCTACCAACCCAAGCTGCAATTGTACAATTAAGAGCCAACTAAGGAAGATATGGAAGATCAGTGCAAGGCCAGACACCCATGCCATGGCCATGACCTTGCTTTGTGCCTGCAAGAACTTCTGCATGGGGAAGTTGATTGCGTATGCGAACAATTGAGGGATCATGTAGAGTGCGAATCTTCCGGCGAGACGTGCGATCTCTTCATCTTGACCGAAGAATCTCAAAATTGGAGTGGCGAAGATGTAGATGGGCAACAGGGCGAAAGCCATCAAGGTGAGGATGACCCATGAACGTTGCATGTATATACCCAACATGTGTACCTGTTTTGCTCCGTATGCTTGCCCGCATAGTGTTTCAAGTGCACTTCCCATTCCCAACTGCAAAATTTTAGGTGATGACCATTAACAAATTGTGACAAAAGAGAATCAAAAGCTTATACTATTAGGTTGAGATGTTTAATTATGTATACATGAAGCTACCCAAAATCAAGCCAACACAACCCATGAACGATGGTCAGATTGTGAGCTGGTCCAAGATCCAAAAGGGAGAAGGCTGGGCAGGGTCAAGGGTTGAAAATCCATAATAAAAACCTCAATCATATAATAGAAATTATTAGGCAGCTAGTCTCGAACTCTCGAACCTCTAATCGATGGGGTGCCACCCCACATGGGGAGGGCCGAAGAAATGGAATCTCCATTCATTTGACCACCTCTGGCCCTGTGTCTGATGGGATAGAGATTTCATTTGATTGGCCGTCGTCAAGTGATGTGGCCACCATGACAGGAAAACTTTCTCAATTATCTTTTTAAAGAAAAAAAAACAGAAACTCTTGACACCTTTAGGCTTTAGGCAAATTACAGATAATAACTCGATTTGAAAATGAAGCGTCTGGCCTTACACCTAAACATGAGACACAAAAATAATTATCGCCTTTAGAAAAAGAGAAAAAAACTACCCTACCACTCATAGGAAATAAAAATTCTATCTTTATTGACGTTTTCTTTGACAATCGGCATTCCCATTGACAAACAAAATTGTGTACTTCTTATGGGTGATTCACCCGTAATTTTTTTATTTAATTTCTAGAAGAACTTGGGATCTTATCACCAAGAAAGTTAGCACGTCAGCTTATGATATTTTTATAATAATCAATTCACACTTAATAAGTGTTCCTCTACACATGTTAATAAGTGTTCCCTATCAAAGTGTACAAATCTTTTTCCTCCTCGATCTATCACATAAGAAATATCATTTAAAATTACTATCCAACTATTCTAACTATTTTTTTTTTCTTCTAGAATGAAATCACGTTCCCATTGCAGCCTCTACAAGAGTTGCAACCATCGGCAAGGGAAACTGCCTCTAGCCCTAAGGAAAGAAAAACCCGGGTTGTAGTCAAGTAGCTAAAATTGAGCAACCCCTGCTCACAGCCAACAAGATTAAATAATTTACTTCGATTGGGGTTCACAAATACCCTCAATAAGGAGGCATGGCGTGAGAAGAGCAAATAAGTCCTCATACAAGAACCATTCCTGTACAGGGCTCATCTGCACAAGTAAAATCTATCCAACAACCAACTCTCTGGAGAATAGCTCTAATAGGAGAACCTGAATCTGACATGGGTAGAGAGAGATTAGAGTATATACCATGATGCCAAAGGCGAGGCCGGCGATGACCATGTTCTCAGTGGAGACGGCATCGAGCTCGAGGGTGGTGAGTTGACCGGCGAAGACTTGGGTGGCGGCTCCGAGGGAGTACTGAGCAATGGTGGTGAAGATAGCAGGAACGGCGAGGTACCAGAGTTTCTTGTTCTCCTTCAACGACTCCTTCAAGAATTGACTGAAACTCCTTATCTCCTCTATATCCGCTTCTTCTTCTTCCTTATTATTATTCTGCACCAATAACGGAACCTGCAAATCTTCCACCGCCGCCGCCATATCTTCTCTTCCTCCTCTTCCTCTTACTTGGAACTATATTATGGATGAACTAATGAATGGAAATCACAATATATAGCTGTTGATCGATCTTAAAATTCTATCTACGGAACTTCCTAACGCAGACGATAAGAATTGTTGACCTAAGAAAACAAAAGATAGACGACCAGAATCCCGTGGGGCTTCGAATCCCAAAGGTTTCAGATTTCAGATTTCAGATTTCAGATTTCAATCAGCAATGTGATCCTCTATGATCTATATATACTAAAGGCTGCCCCCTGACCCCTCAGTAGTCAGTACTCATACGTCAACCCTTGGAAGATTTTCGGAAGGCAATAGGATGGCCACCCAAAAATTCTCTTAATCTCTCTCTCTCTCTCTCTCTTCCTTCCTTCCTGCTTCGTGCCTCCCATGAATGTTTTAATGGGTTATTTTATATTTATGTATAAAAAACAAACCAAATGGAATTGCCCTTGGTATTATTATTATACATCATTACTTAATAATATTATAAACATAATTATATTTTATTTTATTATTATTATTATGGTAAGATAACGCTACTTGCAGGCGCGGGTAGATACTGAAAGGTGCAATAACCAATGAAAAGATGCACACGAACATCTCCAACATGGTGCAACATAATCTTTTCATATGTGCAATCTAGACGTAAAGTCGTAAACACACACGGGCGGGTATTATCTCTTTCTTTCTAATTATTAAGGATAAAGTTTTCTGTGAGGGACCAACCCTAAGCCACAGAATAAGAAGTGCACAATGACTGTTGTACCCCTATCACAGATTACTCTTGGACAGAAAATTTAGTCTCTTAATTATAATAATAATAATAATAAATTTTTGTGTGAATTTAATTATAATAACCAGTAACCATACCTTATTATAGTCCTAATTAAGCTAGTTAACTATGTACCCACCCACCTACCCTTCAGTACCCCCGCGGACCATGCCAAGGATATGATGTCATAGCATCCTTATCATTACGTAATGAATGATTAAATAAAATAGACACGTGGCTAATTGAATTCCAATTCTACCCCACTGAGGCGGCCCCCAGACTGCTTCGTCCATTCAAATTAGTCAACTGTCTCACCTTGTCGGGGTAGCGGAAGAGAACCTTCTCTTTTGCTTTTAGCGTTCGAGTGTTGTGTACGCGTGTAACTTTATTTTTTTTTTAAAGAAAAGAGGTAATTGATTGGTTTTGTAATTAGAGAGGATTAGGATGGATACATTGAACACTAAACTTAGAAATTTCCTCTTGTTCAAAGCTTAATGGTGATTGATTAGGAGAGGTAAGGATGCATCATTAGTTTATATTTGAAAACACACATTTTGGATAAAAAAAAAAAAAATTACGCACAAGAAAGGAGAGGGGGATTGTCTTTCTTTCTAGATCAATTATTTATAAACGTTCTTTCTTGGGTTGCACTTATTAATAGAGAAATGCTAAATCCAATTAATAGAGGTAGTTTCCTTGGACCACGGTCAAGTGATTCTTTCTTTATCGAGGGATTCGGTGTGCATGAGTGATGAGAAATAATGGGGGTAATTTTCTGTTGGTGTATGATGTCTTGTATTCCGTCGCAGTTTAATCCAGGGAGTACTGGTGCAGCACCTAGACAGGTAGGACGGCAGTCCCGCTAGCCGGTTAGCGGGCCGTGGGGGTTGCAAGGGGGGCAAGAGGCCCCCCTGCATAGCAGGGGGTGTAGGGGGACGCAGCCCCCCGCTCGAATTTTTTATTTGAGGGCAATTTTATACTTTTCGGATTAAGGTTTTTTCGTTATATATTTGTAGCGAGGGTTTCTTTCTCTGCAATGCAAGTAATACTGAGAGGTGTGAGGACGAGCGCTGTAACCCTATTCTCCATTGATAGTGAAGCAGGATCTCATCTCACCGGGGACGTAGGCAATCTTGCCGAACCTCGAAAAATCTGTGTGCATTGTTTGATTTGTTTTTCCATTATCTTCTGCATCGTTTTAGGGTTGCATTTCTACATTTCCTTCATCCACCGTTAAGGGATTCTTATTTTATTGATGGATTCAATGTGTATGAGGTATTGGGGAATAGTGGGGTTAATTTTCTTCCCTCACGGTCAAGGAATTCCTCGTATACAAAAGGCTTCAATGTTATGGGATATTGGAGAATTGTGGGGTTAATTTCCTTCACCTACAGTCAAGGGATTCTTCTTTTACCAAGGGATTCAGCGTGCATCGAGTATTGGAGAATAGTGGGGCTACTTTTCTTCACCCATGATCTAGGGATCCAGTATGCATGGGGTATTGGGGAATAGTGGGACTAATTTTCTTCCCCCAAGGTCAAGGGATTCTTCCTTCACTGAAAGATTGAGTGTGCATGTGATATTGGGGAATAACGGGACTAATTTGGTTCTTCCTTTATTTAGGGATTCATTGTGCATGGGTTATTAGGGAATAGTGAGGGCTTTGTAAGGCACGAGATCTGAAGACATTGAACACGAGAAATAATTAATAAATAAAATTATCTTTCCTAACTGGTGATTGGTTTGTAAGGCACATATTTTACTGATCTCACATATTTTTCTAATCATCAATATGAGATTAGCATTTTCCTTCAAGTTATCATGAAGGATCTAATTAATAGGATGTTAATTGGTCAACTTGGTCTAGTTTCCATTGGGTTGAATCGATTTTAATGTGAGAATAGATGAATCCAAAAACCAAACCAATAAAAAAAATATGTTTGATTTCAATTTCTTTTATTGATTAGTTATTGTTCATTTGGATTCAGTTTATTATGCATATATACATAATTATATGAAAACATGTTTTTATGATTTTGGGTTGGTCGTACATATCGGTTTAAACTTGGTTTTAATATGGTTTAGTGCGGCTCAATTTTTTGCCCATTTCACAATACTCCAATACAAAATCAATCCACTAAGCTTTGGTTCGGTACAATTCAATTCAGGCTAGTTTAAGTTTGGTCAGTCTAGTTTCAGCGAACCCCAAGGGTAGCAGAGCAGAGTTGACAAAGGACATTCACTCAGGAAGCATGTGGTTCTGAGTTCGACTCCTTTTCATTCACATGGGGGTGTTTAGTGCTCTTAATTCATTGCTTTCGGTGAAAGTTGAATGGTTCTCATTCAACCTTGATATGACACGGTCTATGTAGTTGTAGGGTCAGTATAGGTCATGTTCTACACAAAAGGCTTGGATACCTATTTATAAAAAATTAAAAAAAAAATCTAATTTCATTTCTTAAGATTTGAATAAAATATAATAATTTAGTGGAATTAGATACATGTTGCAGACCCATTTGATTGGGATAAAGTTAATTGATGTTGAATTTCATGTGCTTCAGGTGCCCATATTTTCATGCCTTCTTCATGATGTTTGTGTTTGGCTTAACATGCCGCCTTCTCAGACTTACATATCATACAAAGTTATAATAATCTGTAGGGCAGGGGATCAACATGCTGTCTATATCAAATGGAATCTCTCATGCTAAATCGGAGCATGAGAGAAGACATCACACGATTCCTATATCCCACACGTCAAGGAGATAAAGTATGAAAAGGTGCATGATACCAACAATGTGGTCATCATTTTCCCAATTATTAATGAGGAGATATAGGTACCAACAATGTGATCGTCATTTTCCTAGTTCTTAATGAATCTAGTTCTATTAATATCTTTTATGATGATTGTATAAAATAAGAATTGAGAAAAGTTTTTAATAATGAAAAAAAAGGTACTCAAATTTGTTGTGCGTGTTGTGAACTTTATCCACATTTTTCTTTTTCGAGAGGGTTCTCTGAGCAAGAGGTATAAAAACTCACTAATAAGGTGCGACAAAACGGTATCAAACATTAGAGGATAATGAAGTCATTTCACGTGAAGATAAGAGAGAAAGACACAGAGGTGCTAGTGTATCCTGCATTGACAATTCAAATAATCTTTTTCCTTTTTATACATATTTGATATTTACAAATAGAGAAAAAGAAGCCTAAAAGACAACATTGCCTCCTCTATACTTAGGCGCAGTGGTGGATGAGTTGATTGTCCCACCCTTTACGAAAGGTAGAAATCTCATCCATGTTGATATTTCTACTAGTGCTCCATTAGTCCTTACACTGGTGTAAAGGCCACACTGCCTTTTAGGGAATCCTCACCCTTAGAAATGTTTTGTACCGATTCACTAGTTAACTTGACCTAATCTCATATCTGCTTGAATCGGCTGGCCATTGAGTTAGTCAATTTTCCTAGTTTTAAAGCATTGGAATGAACAAACCAAGCCATACCCAATACCTCACAATAGAGCATCATAGTTTTAAGAACGGCATCCACTGTGACCAATTGCAATCAATTCCTACCGTGGATCAAAACTAGCATTGATCGATTCGATTTTTTATTCTATTTTCCGAAACCTTACATCATAGTGCTTTCTTTTCCAATTGTTCAATTGCTAGTTCAAGTTCGAGTTGGGCACATTAAAAATCATTTACTGCATAATAGTGAGGATCCAGATGGCTGGTAGCCCCTTGGGGTGTGCACAGGTGCTCCTTGCCGTTGGATCTTCATTGCACTAGATGCAATGGAATAGAGGATCCAAAGTCATGGGCCACTTCATGATGTGATTCCCCGATTCGTCCTATTTCACTGCACTGAAGGTTTGGCCTGTGCAGATTTCACTGCTCTGAAAGTTTGGCTCGTGCAATCTATATATATATATATATATATTTTTTTTTTTTCTAACATTCTCTCTCCTCCATCATCTCCTTGTTAGATGAATTTTCCTTTCCTCTGACTGGTGCATTTCAACATTTTGGAGTTTGAAAAATCAATATGTTGTTGGTGTATATTAACATCTTATATGCCACACTAATAGCTGCACTGAAATGAAATACATTATGATTTATGTATAGAGTTTGCACACGATCAAGCTAGAGAAAAAATATTAGTGAAGAAAGAATCAGAAAATGTAAGACTACGTGCCCTACCGGCAGCATGCAAGTCATTTCTCCTTTGCTTTAGTTGCATTTCATGCCTCATCTGTTCCCTCTTAGAGTCCAGATCCTAATCCTTCGCGACGTATTTTTTCGTTTATACAGCATTGACTTTTATACCTTAAATTACCATATCCCTGAGTGATATCTACTATTTTATGCTTAACTTAGTTTTTGAAAATTACTATTTGCCTTCTGGAACCATAAACCTTTCATTTTATTTTGAATTTTTTTTAGTCCGGAACACCTACCTAAATATGAAGGCTTCACGTATCAAAAAAA
>NC_056563.1:24848037-24866365 GCF_013358625.1 Macadamia integrifolia | reverse complement strand
TTGAAAAGTCTTAACCAAATACAAAGAAGAGAGATGCTTGAAAAGTCAAGAATAGTCAACAATAGTTTTCACATTTGGAGGTATCGCCTTTATCTAGGCAGTAATGTGGCATGAAATATTTTTTGATCCAGCATTGAAAAAATTTTGATTCAGCATTGATTGTGTATTTAATGCAGTTTAGAGTTTAGAAGTCATTTATCATTAACATCAAAAGTCTAAGTGAGAGTAAACTCTGAACAGTTAAAAGAGGATGGTGCATTGAAAAGAACATGGGCAGGTGCTATTCACTCTCATGTGGGTTATCTTGGGTTTGTGATCTCAATCTTAATTTTGCAAGGGCAATAGCATCTTCCCACATTCTTTCTGAATCAAAATCTGAAAAAGAAATGAAGAAGGTAAGAGATTTCATGAGAAAACAATTGGTCCTTCAATGTTGATTATTAGATTAGGTGATAAATGATGACAAAATAAACAAATTTTCCAAGTAATCAACTTGATTTTATAGTTCATGAATAATCGCCTTGCATTGGTATTATTTTTGTTTTCTTAGAAGGGTTCCTTAGGCATCCTTATGTATTCCTACTGAAATATAATGTTTTATTATTCGTCACTTGGTAATATATGGATTAATTTTTTTTTAATAGAATATATCGATTAGTTCATGTGATAGAGGATTTACACATACATTTCAATGGTCAAATTTTAATCCAAAATCAAAAGAAAAAAATTTGTTCATACTACGATTCGAAGTATAAGTAAAATTAACAAAATGCTATCAAATGGAGATGAATATAAAATACGAAATGGCATCTTTTATAATTTTAGTTACTTCCGCTATTTATTTTAAGCTGAAATTGAATCAAGCTTATCTGGTCCAAAATATAAATGTTAGTCATATGGCAGATAGTGAAGGGAAAAAAAACCCTTTGGAAAAATACTAACAATTGTTCAAAATTATTATGACGGTTGGTGAAGTCCAATTTGATTGAAAACTAAATCTTGTAAGTCAAAAAATAAATTGATGATGATGTAAATAGCATAAATAGAAATTTGAGACTTGAGAGTCAATAAACATACTTTTCAAACCATTCCTTCACTAGTAGTGGAGTAGATCCACCTCCAAAGATGTATGAAAAATATTAAGATGAGATGCAATGGATAAACCTCATGAGAATGACTAACTTTATAATTAAAACTAAATATTTCATATATAAAAAACCAAAATAAATAAGTGAGAAAAAAAAATGGGGAATAAAAATATTTTTCCTTTAATATATATATATATTGATCACTAGCATTTCCTATTGTGTATTGTGAAGCCAATGCATCATAGTATCACATTAGTCACTCTCCCTTTCTCTTCCTACTTCCTACTCCCTACTCCCTACTTCCTACTGAAAAAGGATAAAGTCTTCCTTCACACTTGGTAAAAAAAGAATCTCTTCACTAATGATGATGTAACACTATGATTAGATTATGAATTCATCATAAAATCACATCCCTTATTTTTCATTATCTAATACCATGTCGGATGGGATGGATGAAGAGAATATCTCTTCACCGTGGGTGAAAAGAAACTGAGTCTGAAAAAGATTGATCCGGCCAATCTTGTTGTTCAATAGTAAAGTGTCCAAAGTTAGATTTTTGAAATTTATCAAAAAAAAATTTTTTTTTGAACTATTTTAGCTTGATAAGTATCACATATTAGATGGTGACATGTCCATATAATTATATAAAAAATAATTTTAAAAAAAAACCATATCCATATAGTTTGAGACAACTTGTTGCGAAGGTAGATATTAAGCCCAGTAGCGCTATCCAAGACAACTTGTCTAGGTGGGTTGCCCTAGACAGGGAGAACAAAGTAGCCCTAATCCATGCTGTAGGCCCAGCTCAAACTTAACTTGGGCCCAGTACAAAATCAAATCCTTGGGCAGCCCTTGATTGGAGCTGGAGTCGACCCCCGTGGCACTAGTTTGTAGTTCCAACATCGGTGGCCCAAAGGGGCCACACACTAATTACATTTCAGTGGATACTGGGTAGGATTTAGGAGGGTCGAAATCTGAAATTTCCCTAAACTTACACCAGACTCACGAGCTGGCAGCCGCCCCGCCGCCGTACTGCGAGGCGCTTCCCCGCCATTCTGACTTTTCTTTCTTTTTTTTGATAGAACCCTTTTGACCCTAGCAAAGGCTAATTTTAATCATTTATATCATTTTTGGAAACCCATTCCTACAGTGAACACTAGCTTCGGTTTGAAGAACTGTCACCCAAAGGAGGAGGTCGTAAAATTGAACCTTGTCATATTCGGGTAAATGGGTTTGTTGTGTGTAGGCATGATTTTAAGTATCAGTATCGTATCAGCCGTATTTTATCGATAGTGGCTCAGACTGGTAATGATACCTAATTGATCTGGATCGATTACCCATATCATTTTAAGGGTAAAAGAGTAAAAAAATGTTTTTTTTTTTTTTTAAAGGCAAAAATGATCGACATTCACCGATCCAATCCGATCTGAATCGAGTATCGTATCGATATTGACTAAGTGTCAACTGCCGATACCTAAATCCTTGTGTGTAGAAGTAGGTGGCCATTGGCCAACTAGACTCACTAGAATAAAAGATTAAAAAAAACAACATTCCTACAACTACAAGCCCATGGTAGGAGCTTGTCTTGCATGACCACTCTCAATACCAATCATTGCCACACCATAGATTAGATGGGCCCTCAATTTTGTCAATAGATGGAACCCTAAGGCTATGTTTGGAAGCCAATTAGAGAAAAGAAAGAAAAAAATAGGACAAATAAATAACAAGACCAAAAAAAAAAAAAAAAAAACCTTTTCTTGGCTTCCAAACATAGCCCAAGTCCCCTCCTCATATGTCAAGCTTCAACTTTATCAAATTTTTCCGCATGGCAAAACAAGAGTTTTGAAAATCTATGGCTATGAGAGAGGGTACAGTACTAATTAGAATACAGAAGGTATATATGAACATTCATGAAGATGCATATCAATATATGCGAGAGTATTTGACTGAATTAGATTTTGAAGCTTTACACATTACTGATCTAAATAATAATCTCTTTATCCAACTATCAAACTAATCACATCATATGTCCATGTGGCAATACCGGTCGTAGTGACTATCTTGCAAAGGTGATAGAACACAATGGCTGCTGTGCTTGGTGTGTGGCACAATGCCCATTAACACTCACATGGCAGTCAATTAGAGGGAGAAAAGTATTATAAAAAATGGTTAAAAAAATATGTTATATTGCAGATGTCCTTGGCCCTTTTGGAGTTAATGACCGTTTTACTTGTATTTAGGACTTTTCTCCTTCTTCTTTCTTATCTTCTCTTTTGTTTGCTGACTTGGAGGGGTTTCACAAGTCCGATTTGTAAATAATTTTACTGATAATTTAACATAAGTTCCTTTACTACCATAGAAAAAAAAAAACCTATCAATCCTTAAATATATAAGAAACATTTATTAGTTAGCTTCGTACAAATTCCCTAACACCTTTCTTGTATAATAATCAGTGGGATATACATTCTCTATCATGTTCTAATCATGTGGGCCCTATTTCTCTACCCCTCATTGGTGTAGCATGCAAATTCCTACTTACACTACTCTTCTAGGAAACTCTACCTCTGTTTTGAACCTAATCACCTTTTTCAATGAATTTGTTTTCAATCATATTTAACAACTCCATTAACAGAAGCTTCTCTTTAAATTCAAAACATGGTAGGTACTCAACTGAAAGTTTTCTTCTTTTCCTCCTCCCCTTCCCTTACATAATCTGGATAATGCAAGTGCTATTCTAAAGCTTACTGTGTCTCCGATTTCAGATACTCTTTTAGTAGGGGGATGGTATATTCTATTACCGTATGATCAAAAGTAATCTTCAGGCCTGCTCCAGCAAATGGGACAAAAATCGTTAGTCATAGTATTTGGTCATTCATGTTCGTCCACGAGGTGTTCGATGTAATGCCTAAATATTAAAATCAATATACATTTTAGCCAAACATATATCCAAACAACATTGTCATTCTCAGTTAATTATGCTTTATGTGACATGAAAATATGAACACATTCTTAGAATGGGAATGCAATACCAAACATAACCAGAGATAACAACTTTACCAAACAATTCTAGGGGCAAAGTGTGTGTCGGGACAACAATTGAAGTTCAAAATCTACAGTGACAAATAGCCAAGGATTTCAATTCCGTGTGATAATTGCACTACAAAATTTATAAGGACACCCAATTACAGATAAACAAAACAGAGATAATGCTATAACACAAAAGAATTAAGAAAACAAAGTATGTGAGTGGAAAGGTCAATGCTAAATAACAATTACAAACCAACAAATTGCTTGGTGTGTAAGATCTCATCATACATGATCTGTATCCCAGTCAAACTTGGGCTTTGAGAAGATTTCATAATCAGTAGGTCCATCAACAATAATATCCACAGTCTGTATGCCTTCTAACAGTGATGGCTGAAAGCCATTGCTCTTTGAAGGCAACAGCTTATACACCAGTAACAACCCAAGAGTGAATATAGCCTGCAGCTTACTAGAGTCTCCTTGAACTGAGAAGAACAATAACATCGAAAGAAGGAACAAGTCTACACAGAACCTCATGATGCACAATACACTATCCATTAGTTTCCCATCATTGCCTGCAGGGAACCCACGAACTCTGTATATAAATAGAAAGTTGTACTTGTCAACCACATATCTATACCCAAAATACACTGCACCAACAGGGACCACAAGTGGGGCAAACGAAGAATAGATCATGGCAAGTGCAAATATAGTGAGATTGAATGCATAATACTGAGCAAAATCGAATGTTTGTTTAGGAACAGGTGAGCTTCGGTTGATTGGATATACAGAAAGATCTTGTCCTGGTACAATTCCATTTAATGGAGAACCATGCGAAATGCCATTATTGCTCATACTTGTGTCATACTCTGTCTCATTCATCAGAGACCTCCGTAGGCTATCTATTTCCTGGCTTCCTAAAATGTAATTATCACCCTGCTCTGGCACCAGCTGAAGCATATCATTCTTCCGAAACTTCTGCAACTGTTTCTTGATCCAAGGGATTGGCACCAACAGATCGTAAGATATCCCCAAGAAAGTGCTTGTGATGAGAAATGCAAGCGAAGAGAGGCATGATCTTGACAAGAAAGATGCACTCATGTACTGCTCAATTTTTTTGCAATCTTCTCCATCCAAGTAACACCGACCCATCCCTAGGATTGCACTTTCCAAGGAAGATTCAACTAGACCTCTAAGGAGAATAAGATTCACCAAGAAGAAGCAAACCATTTTCAAGAGTGCAGCCCTTTGCTCTCCAGATACAGTGAGATGCCGTTCAAACTTGGAAAGATAGGACAGTACTGATGGGATCACTATATACATGCTCACAAATAAAAGAACATAGGGCAGAAATTGGAGAATTATGGTTGCAGCCCAGCTTGAGCTCCGGAACCACGCCCACCACAGTTGAGCATTGTCCATTGCCTCTGCATTGATAATCCATGCTGCACTCTTAGCAGCACTGATCACAGTGAGAGGAGAACTAAAGAACAAAAGCATCAAAATAAGGCATGAGTTCACAAATGCTCTGCGCAGTCTCGATGAGAACATCGTAGAGCCCAAGTGATTCCAGTATATGTCAGCTGCCGGAGGGGCTCGCTCAACTTTCCATCTGTTCCTCTCTAGCTTCAGCTCAATGACAGAAAAATTTCCCTATTGGTCTCTCCTTCTTCTCAGTTCGGAAATCCTGTACAGCCTTATTAGCTGTTTAAACATCCTTGAATATCACAAATGCAATTCCAGCACCTTGTGCTTTGCCTTCTTTATAAGCTATCAGTTGAGTCTCCAAATGAGCCCTCAAATCCTGCAATTTTTACAATTTTTCTTCATCCGTGAAACCCAACAGAGAGACAACCCGAACCCAAAGGTCCTCCACTCTTCTCCACAGATTATGAAGCCAGTCCCTTAATCCCTCAGAAGTTTTACCCCCAATTTCACCATCGTCATACTCACTGGATAAAAGTTGAGAGTCAATTCGAGCAACCAACCTAGAAATATCACTACGAACCTTCACCAAGTCGGTAATTAAATCATCCAAAGCACACAAATCCATCGGTACGATTACCCTATAAACTTTCCCAGAATACCTGTGCTGGAAATAATCCTCCAAAGGGGTTTTATCGGCCGCTAGGTTTTTAGGGATCCCCTGCACCATAATGGTAAAAATCGAGACCGAGTACGCATTAGGATCACTAGGATTACCATTATTCTCATCCCTGAACCTAGTAGCTTTCAGTCGTTCTTCGATGGAGGAGATGCCAAAGTGAACCAAAGCAACTATAATAACAACAAACACAAAATGAATCCACAATAGAGGCGAACCTTTCTCAACATGGGTAATGGTTGTTTTGGAGAACTGATCAGCCATGGCGGCAGTCCCGGCGTAGATATTGAGAGGGAGGATGAGAAAAACAGCGAAGACAGCAATCGACAGAAGAAGTCCGCAGCTTCCACCCTGGATGAGAAGGAATTGAGCAGCATCGGCACCGCAGTGACAAGAAATCTCGTGACAGGTAGCGTGCCATACGGCAAGAAGCTTCGCGATAAGGGCGGAGGGGCCAGGCATCCGACGGTGATTGCAGCGCAGCTTAACAAATATGAAGATGAAGACACAGCAGAAGGCGCCTAGGGCCGATGTGTTCAAGAGGTACTGTATGTTACCGTACCAGGCCGTGTCGAAGTCGACATCGCCGTCTCCGTCTGAAGAAGGGGAAGGAGAGGAAACGTAATCCATGGCGGATTAAAAAGGAGAAGCTTCGCTATTTCAGGAAGACTGAGAAGAACAAACCTCGTCGTCGTCGATTGAGGTATATAGCAAGAGAAAGAGAAGGATCTCTCTTCATCGGAATTAAAAACCTAGAGAGAGAGAGAACTAAAATTTTCGAAGGATTTAAAATCAGAGAAGGAATTTGAGTTAGTGGAAGATCAGAGATAAGGAAAAAGCGAAGTGTTCTGAAGCTTACTGCGGAAGAAGAGCCAGGCGTCTCTCTCTCTCTCTCTCTCTCTCTCCCCCTCCCTCCTTCGAAATTCGGTTTGGAACGTTGCGAGAGGACTCTAACGTGCGCGGGTAGTTAATTTACTCTCTTTGGGCTTGTGTGGGTCTTTACTGTCAGCCCAAGCCCAATACCAGGCGCGCACGTACCTTTAATCATGTCAAGTCCAGTTAACAAGTGAAGGGTATCTCTATCTAGCTTGGTTCATTTTGCAGCCTTAGTTTTACAAAATGCTAATTTGGGCCCAGGCCCAAAATCATTCGAGTAATAGATAAGCCCTGGGCCAACTTGAAAAGAGTGGATGTTTGACCCATTTATGTCTTGTTGAGTTTGGCCACGTGTCTACGAAGAAATAATGCTATGGTCACTATATGTCAAAAATCATTGTTTAACACTCTAAACTTATTTAATCCCTGGCCCTGGCCCAACTTCGAAAAAAATGTTGATTATGAGAATCTTCCCCATTGCATTTCGACACCCCAACCCCTACACATCCCATCCTTACCAGCCGTCTTGGGATGCCATCACAGTGTCCAATGGGCACTTGTTAAGAAATGTGAAGAAAGAAGGTTTTAGCCCACCGGACGATAAAATGGACCTCCAAATCTTTTGATTGTTGTCTAATCCTTTAATCCAATTTCGAACTAATCTGCCTGTTTGAGCAAGAACTAGATCCACTCCATGACTTAGATCCCATTAAAAAGCTCAATTTAAGAGCCAATGCTTCACCCACTAACTATGTCCAGGAAGCGTAGAGAAGACATTGGCGAAGGGAAACTTCTAATAAAGTGAAATTTTTCATTCACTGTTGGATAAAAAAACATTTAACAGGGTGTCATTGTTCTCTCTGTCTCCCACCCCACCCTCACCCTCACCCTCACCCTCACCCTCACTCTCTCTCTTATTGTACGCAGTCCGAAATGCCCTTGCACTATGCCATAAGTCTCATCCAATTACAAACATAATCAGCAGGGTTGGTAGCCTAGTGGATAGAAGCTCTTACTCCATCACCGCTCAAGTCGGTTGATTGTAGGTTCAAGTCAACACGTCCCACTGTGACTTGTTGATCTTGCGAAAGCGTTGCTGCAGATTAAGAGATTCTATCATCACTGTTGTTGAAAAGAAACTCGGTCCATCAGATAAATTAGCAGAAAAAAAAATTTCAACTTGCTACCGCCATAGTTCACGACAATTCAACACTTGGCTATTATTCAAGGCAACACCTGTCAGCAAAGAAATAAGGCTATGGTCACTATATATAATAGATTGGACCATTATGTGTCAAAAATATAATAGTCTACTTAAACATATTTCACAAGTAACATCTAACTACGTGGAGTAGTTTATTGAATGGAAGCACCCACATTTGCATGTGAATCTCATGGTGTTGGAAAACCGGGCATAAATGATGTGAACTCCAAGATTTAGACTTTTCAAAACTCCGTTTTCCATCAATTAGTAGGATATGTAATCAACTATATAGGTCGATGAATGTTGGCACCACATAAGTTGATTATTAGGGTTAATCGTCATTACCCCATAGGTCAGAGGAGGGATAAGGAGAAATATTTGGGTAACAATTCAGTAGGTGGAGCAGAAGATCAAACAAATGACCTCTGTAGGACTTAGGCTAGCGCTCTACTACGTCCGATTGCCTCCGACACGCCAAAGGCATTTTCATAGTTAGCGAGTGTAACATACCATGTTTTTTTTTCCCCTTAACCTTTTGAAGTAAGTAGATCACTTACCCAAAAAAATGTTAATTATGACTTATGAGAATTAGGGTGTAAGACCCATCATATATAATCAACTCTTTTTTTGTTACGAACAAGAAAATATTATTAACAAAAAAATAAATTTATCTACGTCATGATCAATAGTTCCTAGCTCATTGCACATAATATATCTTCTTTTTCTTTTTTCTTTTTTTGGCCCTATAATTTTCAGGTTCAGTGAGTGAAATGATATTTCTTAGATTAAGGCAGCTAAGATTTTTTTTAGATTATCTTCTTCTCTTCTTAAATTATAGTTGGCAAAGGGGGTACCTCTACTCTGTGGAGGCCTATGACTCCTCGGGCTTTCTTTCTTAAGGATTGTGTAGGCATTTTTGTTTTTTGTTTTTTGTTTTTTGTTTTTTTTTTTTGTTTTTTTTTTTTTTTTTTGTAGTGTGTTTTTTTTTTTTTTTTTTTTTTTTTTTTTTTGTGGATTTGTAATCCCTTATTCTTCACTGTGTGCAAGCTACAATGACTCGATGCCTTCCTTTTCCTCCTTATCAAGGAACATATTAGTCAAAGATTCATTAGAGTAAATCATTCAGAAGATTCAATCAAAGAGCTAGATTTCTACCAAAAAAATCAAAGAACTAGGTTGATCCCATCTCTTCGCATGGTGTTGAGACTCAATATGAGAGTAATAATTTCAAATTGAATATGAGTAGCTCAATGTGAATACTAATGGATATGAGTAACTCAATGTGAATGTTTATAAGGATTTAAGCATCATTTTTTTAATGTCTAGTTTTTAAAGATGAGTTCTATTATTTTTTTTTTACCAAGATTTTCGGGCTAACACACACGCACCCAGACTAATCCTTGAAAAGACTAGCACAGCAATCCACCGCCATGATCTTCACTTAAATCGCAGATGTACAGATGAGGAATCGAACCTGGAACCATACGCCTATCCATATAATTTTCAATTCGCCCTAATCATCTAGGCAACCCACCGATGAATAAAATGAGTTCTACTCAAGTAGTAACAGAATTCAAAACTAAAACAGACAACTCTAGTATAGAACCAACTATCCCACATCACATGTGGATTTGGGCACAAATACTGTTCATCTATCTATTGCATTGAAATGAAAATAAAAAACACATCCTAGGAATGAAACTATCATGATTTGAAGAAATGATCGAAAGTGTGGCATTATTGTACCATTAACATTCTTTAGTACTCTTTGGACAATAATAAGATGAATTTATTGCACCTCTCTCTCTCTCTCTCTCTCTCTCTCGACATTTGTGGATTTTATTAGGTCTTCTTCTCTTCGATTTGATTTTTACTTTTGTTTCTATTTAAACCTTTCCAGTTGCCTTCCATAAATGTTTGATAGAATTTGGTTTACTTTTGCACCTTATTGGACCTAACTGTATTTAGATGGCGGATCATCCGCCTAAGATCTGAACATTTGTCTCTCTTATGGATTTAGGTATCAGTATTGTCTCGACTAATACATTAATATATCAACAACGAACGAAAGCGAGTATTGTATCGACTAATACATTAATGTATCGACAGTGACCGAAAGGGACATGGGATTGATGATCATCAGGATTGATAGCTTAGTGGAAGAAAGTCCTTGCCCCACCATCGCTTGAGTCGATTGGTTGTGGGTTCAAGTTGACATGCCCTATTTTCGTTAGTTGATTTTGTGGAAGTACTGCTTAATTGCCATATTGTGGGTTTTGTTTGTTTCACAAAGAAAAATGAAAAATGTAAAAAAGGATGACACTCTATACAATTTCTCATACCTTTAGGACTTATTAGTTCAAACACTCAAATATCCCAAGAGGGTCCCTCTACACCTTTGAGCACTTTAATTTACAGATAAAAAACTTCCAAAACTAAATTGATCAATGCCTTCATCTGTTATTTTGGCCACATTTCGATACTTTATACTTTTAAGTGCTTTAAGTGTGGTATCCTAAACACTCACTGTAAAAACTTTTCTCCAAACACCTTTCTTTACAAGGGGAGAGTTCATTTGGGCATCATGAATTTAGTATTCTAACCATTGGATAGATTCTTAGATATTAAGAAATGAAAAAATGTTTAAATTATAACAAAACAAATGGAATACGTACAATGTATAATGCATTCTATAGTTATATTCTATAGTTATGAGGCACTTTTCCTCTTAACTTTCTTATGGTTTGTGTTATTTAAATAATCCAACTGTTCACATAAATTTTATGCATGATAATGAAATGTCGACAAGTTATATTCTTGTGAAAATTAATTACATGATTAGACAATGATGTAGATAACATATCCATTAAATTTAGGAAAACTTTTAGTTGCCTTGCGATAATTATAGCAAATGAGTTGGAAAATGTTTACATTTTTTATTTTCCCTTCTTCTAGCGACCTCAACATGTCTATTAAAGTAGATGCAATATCTTACACAACGTTGATCAACTTATTTTAACACTTTCTTATTGAAAAAGAGGGGGGGGTGGTTTAAGGTATTTGGGTGTTGAGTCATGGACTAGTAATTATGCAAAATATTAGAAGTGACCATATTCTTATTTATGGTTTCTCACTGAAGCTAGGGAGAAGTAGTTGGATGCAGTGAAAGAGCAATCGTGATCCGTACTTTGTCATCGATTCACATCCCACAGCAATGGACTAAGTTATCGGCCAACCGGTCGTTTCCTATATATTTAGTAATATATAGTACTATCACGACTATAGTGCCATAGTTCAAACAGCTTTCCTTTCCGCTGCTTCGTACGAGCACCCAAGGGCCTCTGAGACCGAAAAGAAAGCCCTCCAATAAGGAAAGGAAAGAGCAATCAACCTCAAATACAGCCACCACACGGATTTATTAAGAGGACGGTTGAGGTCAAGCCGATCCACTAGGTAATAGTAGAGGGGGGTGCTAGTCCACTTGATCTATTAGCGGAACCATACCGATGGGGAGACCGATATGGCCAGGAGACACCTTTTCTCGATTGGAATACGGATGAGATCCGAGACGCCATCATTGGGGCAAACGATGCAATAGCTTCGATTAGAGAAAAGCCCAAAATAGCATAACCAAATGATTGTTTAGCCAAAGGTAGGCGCCAAACAAAGGAAAAAATGGACACATACTCGGAGAATAGGAATGTAAGAGAAATTCATATCTTATTTTAATTTACAAGTCTGAATCGGACGTGCCCGCCCCAGTACATATTTCATTAACGCGTGTTAATACGTCAATGAAATATGTATTGTTTCCCCCCCCCCTCCTTTATTATTTGAGAATACTAATGAAAATTAATTAAGGGGAGTAGGTTTCCTTAGTCAAAGGTGTGGAAATGGGTTCCAATTAACATTACAATTTTTTTGTCATTTTTGTGGATATATTATTCATATCATCGTCTAATCATGACCTGATCTTTAAACCAAATATGATTTTTACACATTTCAATATAGTGCTATAAGATTTGTTTGAATAAATTGAATTCGTTTGGAACTACTCGAAGAACAAGCAATTAAAAAATTAAGGTGAAAACACTAAAAAATCTCAAATTATTTAATAAGACTTATCCAAGGTATTTCATATATATATATATATATATATCAAACAATTAAAAATCTCAAATTATTTAATAAGAGACCTATCCAAGGTGTTTCATATCTATCAAATAATTAAAAATATCAAATTATTTGTTCACTTAAGAGAAAATCTATGGCTCCGATTGATTGGAAAGGAAATTAAAGGGAAGGGAAATGAAATTTTATTTGATGCCTAAAAGGAAAACTTTGGTAACCATTATCTCGGATGATAGCATAAGCTACTTAAATTTCTCTCCATATTTAGTAATATTGTTTTTTAGATGTTACTTTTATTTTACTTTTCAAATCCAAAGGATTTAGACGCAAAGTAAAGTGAATTGTTACAACCAAATATAAAATGGTTTGGAATTACTAATATAATCATCTGAGGTAATGAATACGAAAGTTCCTTTTTTATGTTTGAATTTTTCATCTCCCTTTCATTTAATCTCCGTCGCAATCAAATGGAGCCTATTTATGCCCACCATCCATGTAGAAAATGCCTAGGAAAGAGGTGTCGAAAAAGGGTGAAATTGACAGATGAGCTATAAGTTGGATATAAAACTTGCTAACCTAGAAGACAATTGTTGATTCAGTTGGCAGTACCTTTGTCAATAGGAAGTAGTGGTTCCAAGAGGTCATGAGATTGATTTTACCGCTTCGTTAGATATGGGGTTGAAATAATAAGAGGTGTAAGGTTAATTATAATATGTGTTTCTCGTGTTGCAAAAAATCTTGCTGATTTAATTTCTTTAACATCTCAAAATCTTTTCACGTACATAAATATGATTTGAAAAATGCCTCTACCTTGAGAGGTTTTATTTATTTATTTATTTGATCACTTAGTTCCAGGGTTGAAAAAAGGGAAAAGGAGGGAGGTTTAATGCCTCATTTATCCAAAAAAAAGAAAACTCTTTCTTTATGCCCTAAAAATGTCCCAGTCTATCCCCATCCAAAAAGAAAATTCAAAATTTCCACCACGGGAATCAAAAGTCTCACACATGCAAAATTGAATGTTTGGTACCAAAACCAGTATAACTAATCTCATTACTGAACTAAAAAATTCCACGAAGTCAAACATGCATGAGATATGATAATATATTATACATTAATATTAAACGGAGAGCTTTCTTTCATCCATGAATCATAGGTCATCATTACTCTCCTTATATGATGGAGATTCAAAATACTTTTCACTGTTCTGAGACACCCATTCAAGTGTAACGATGGCCATCGTTGATGGAATTCCTCCTTCAATGACTTAAGGAAAACTTGATCCATACATTAATATTCGAATCATTTGTGATGGAAAGTCGAAGCAAACCAATGCATGTTGAACTGATCAAAAAAACATCTCTTAATGTCACACTAATAAATTTCTTCCTATTGAAGCTTATAACGAAATTGATGATATGATGATGATGATGATGATGATGATGATGATGATTATGAGTAGTAGTAGTAGTAGTCAAGAATGGGATGTTTTGTGACTTTAATATGTGTTAATAATGATTTATTGGATGAACACTAGGATAGCCTAGTGGTGGTAGTTTTGACTTGTGGAGCGGGCACCTAGGGGAGGAGTTCGTGGGATCAAACCCTGTCATACGCAATGTGTGACTGTGTGTGTTTTCTTATTTATTCTGTATCCACCTATGGGCTGCCTAGATGGTTAGGGTGAACTGGGGATTATGTGAATTAGGCATACGGTCTCAGGTTCGATTCCTCATCTGTGCATCTACGATTTAAGTGGAGATCATGGTGGCGGGTTGCTGTGCTAGTCTCCCCGGATTAGTCGAGGTGCGCATAAGCTGGCCTGAACACCTTGATTAACAAAAATAAATAAATAAATAAATATTGGATTCTTGACCCACATTATTCCCTTCAAATTTCACAGCTAATCTTGGACCAAACACCTCCCCATCAAGCAAGTGGCATTTTGGATGATTGTCATCTAACCTTTCCCTTCTCTAAATAAATACTTAATAGTGAAACTTCAGTTGAAGAAACAGAATTGGTCATTCTAAGGAGTCTCGGTAGAGATCCAAATTTTTTTCATTAAAAAAAAATGTGAGAGATCCTAGTAGTTGGTGGTGAGATTATTGAGTTCATAATATTCCAAAAGAGGAATCAATCTCATGTTCAAAAAGAGAAAATGAATTCTAAGTCAAAATGAGATTCTGTATTTCTCTATGGACTTGCACTGGGTAGAGCCTCCTCCATTTCTTTTGTTTGGACTACTTCCAAAACCACCAAATTCAGAAACCTATATTTAGATCATCTAGGGGGAGGTTTTAACCGGGGCTGGAAGCTTTAAGCTAATTCATAGTGGTTTCTTCCTTCAGCATCACCCCCTTCTCTTTTCTCTCTCTTTTTTTCTTTTCCTCAATTCCTTTTTCTCACTACAGCTTTGTGTTTAAATATGGCTCTTCAAAGTTCAAACTTTTACTTTAATAAAAAAAAAAATTATCTCTCCACAGTCCTTATAGGTCATGTCCATTGTTAATTTGTTCGTGTGCTGTAGAGATGACTTGGCAAGCTATGTTGTAGTCAATCTTCATGATATGGTTCGCTATGAACTTTTTTTATTTTTCAATGGCCAACCATTTTAAAATTCAGTTCCATTGGGTTGGAAAGGAAATAAAGGGTCTGAAAAGTGAAATAAAATTATTAAAATGGAAAGTTTTGAAATTATTACTTATAACTAATTTCAAATCATTTTAGATTTGATTATTATTAAATTTTATTTTATTTTCTAACCAAATCATTTGGATTTGAAAAGGGAAATAAAAATTTGAATAAATGTATAATTATCAAATAACATGAGCTTTAAGTAAGTTACACAATCATGATTACAAAAGTTTCCTTTTCGTTTTCGTTTTGTATATAAGCTTCACGTCCCGTACCTTTTATTTTACTTGCTACCATATAGAGCTTTTCTTTTTTTAGGGTATAGCCAATGCTTTATTAACTCATTTAACAATCTAGCTTGCGCTAGTTAGCTTTTTCATATGATATTTTCTGTCCTTTTAAAATTTAACAAGGTCCATAGCAACACTATTGACTCTGCAAAAATATGGTGCACCACCTCTGTATGCATGAAATTTAATTTGATTGGTAATACTATGACTAAACACTCTATTGCATAGTGTCATGTGTGGAGTCCGGATCAGGTTCTCTTATCTCTTTTGATCAACACTTGTATTCCATCAAAGTCGACAAGTTTGCAATATTTTGCTAATATGATCAATAATTGTAGGACCAAGTTTCTTTTCACCCAAGACAGATGCATTTTGCTTCACTATGAGACAAGGGGCACTCATGGGCCTCATGTTTTGAATGTAGAATTTCAACTTAGAACTTAAAACGAAAAATAAGTTTCAATTTTTTTTAAATGGACTACTATTGATTTATTTATTTATTTCTAAAACCTTGCCAACATCCACTAGCAAGTTCCACCCAAGGCCAAACCTTTAAAAACACCCTCACATTGTTTAATTGACCAAACAATGAAGGAATCCAATCAAAGATAAGAACATGCAATATTGCATAGTAACTTTCTGCATCAATTCTCTACCAAATGTTTCAGTCATATCATTCATATCCATCAAAAGAAAAGAAAGCAATAAGACAAAAGCCAAATGGCTCATAACTTGAAGCAAGTTGTGGGGAGTAAAGGTCATGTGGGCCCACTATAATTTAATTGGAGAGTGAGATTCAATTTTTAAAGAATTTTCACACCCCCAGAGTATGCAATGGCAGAAGAAGGAGAGAGTGAGTGGTGAAAAGGATTTTTTCAAAGACTTGTGCTCCACTTTTGGACAAGCTACATGCATGGACATGGGATGTGGATGAATAGTCAAAAATTCGATTTTAGTTTACATTCGTATCCGTTAAGAGGTATTTGAATTTGAATTAAAATTATTCTGACCGATTAGATAATTAATTAATAATTTTAAGAGTTTTTAAAATTTAGACAAATTCTAGAGAATGAGGAAAAGAGTTAAAACAACTTAAAAATCTATTGAAAGAAAATTATATTCATTAGGAAAATAAGGTATGGATTACACAACTTAGAGATGTAATAGGATAATCAAATATCCAAATTTACTGCACATCCATATCCATTTAGAGGTATCTGTATCCGATCAATAAATATTCAAATTCAATCACATTCAATCCATATTCGATTTATTTTTATCCATACAAAAAAAATGAAATAAAGCTATCAAAGTAAGCTATGAAAATTCAGGGGAAGGGGGAAGGGGGAAGGGGGAAGGTCAGGAATTATTCAGTAAAGAATACAGTTACAAGGTGACACATTATTGTAATGGTTTTTAACTTTTGAATGTCACAATTAGTATAACATGTGATTCACGTGTGCATGATTCCTTGTAACCTTTCGCTTTTCACCCACGAGTCTTCTAACTTATTTGGTCACCTACTTATTTTCCTGCTGCACCCAAAAGAGAAAGTAACCGGCATTCATTGGAGTTCCTATTTTCTTCTTTTTGTTCTGCTCATTTGCCAAGGATAGACACATTCTTTTTTTATTATGGCCTAGAGATCTCATTTCACATGTCAAGTTTTAACTTAAAATGATTTAATTGTGTAACAAATTAAACATAAATTTATTTATTTATTTTTTCGATGCAAGACTCACAATGGGGCCTGTCAAACAAGGGACCCATAAGAGATCAACAAACGAGTTATTGGCAACACTTATTACTAACTACGTATCGAACTAAAGATATTCCTTGTACTTAAAGCTAGATAAATCATTTGAAGAGCTCAAACCCAAGGATTCAAGAATCGGAATTGAATCGATCGAATTGTCCAAATCAAATTGAAATTGATTGAGATCGATCTCGATTTTCTCTGTTCCTGATCAGCCATTCTATGCATGGATTCAAGGGTTAGAGCAAAGAATGTGGATCGGGTTCTTTTATGAGAACCATTCTTGTACGAGCTAATCCACACAGATGAAATCCATTACAGAGTTGATTGTTGGGTGGATTCTATCTGCACGGATCAGCCCCATATGAGAATGATTCTCACACGAAAACTTGATTCACTCTCTATGACAGAATTTGATCAATTCCAATCAATCCAGATCAAAATCATATTGAAATTGATTGAAACCGATCCAAGACCCAATTTTGCAAGGAAGGAGAGGTCCATCCACAAAGGATATGGAACAACCCTTTTATGATTTGATGGTGACCCAATTTGCCCCCACGTGAGATGTGGGTGAATTTACACCTCATACAACCCTCTATCTTTTGGGTTGTAGGAAATGTCGCAGCACCTTAGGCTTCTTTTGGTTGTCTTTTAGTCCAGACAAGTACTCCTTTGGGGACTACTTTCAAGGAAGTATAGATCCTAATTTGGCTCTTCTTCAAACTCAACATGATATTCGATGTCTGAGAGGATCTGGATATGCATCTCAACACATGGGTCTGTGTTAATATTATCAATAATATGTGAAAAAAAAATAACCATACAGATCTAGCGTATAAAATATTCAGACACAATTGGGTGTGAAAAAACCTAGCTACCCTGCCATAGTTGGATATTTTCATGTATAACTGTGTTTGGGCATTCCTATGCCTGGCTGGTGGAGTTCCCCTCCACATAACATATATTGTAAGCTAGGCCACAAGTAAGTCTAGTAACTGATACATTGTATGGCTCAACCATGGGAAAAACAAAAAGTTGAAGATGCAGTAGGAGTCTTTCCTACTAAAATCGGTTTCCATATTGCATAGTTTTATCTATAATTTTCTATATTAATTATTTTTTGTGAATATTTTTTAATATTGTGCATTTTGTTTTTTGTTTTTTGTTCTTGTTTATGTTTTGTATTTTGCTTTTGTTTTGTTTTGTTTTGTTTTGTTT
>NC_056563.1:24841858-24847916 GCF_013358625.1 Macadamia integrifolia | reverse complement strand
GTGTGAATAGTGCATTTGAATTATGGCACCTATGTGAATATAGGAGAGAGATCGACACCTAGGGAGAGATTAAGTCATGCATGTGTAAGTATGAATTAATTTAGACTATGAAATTGCGAATGGCTCGAGTTGTGGGTTACTTATTTGGTTTCAATGCAGAGTTGTGTATTGTGTATCTAGTTTTCAATGCAGAGTTGTGTGTTGATTACGTAGTTTCAATATGGAGTTGTGTGTTTGAGTTGTCACTTTCGTGCTTAGCGGGATTGTCAAAAATTCGTTATCTCACTCCTCATTTCATAAAAGTAGGTTGGATGATGGATTGTTTTGGTGATGGACATAATGCATGTATGACGCTTTGGCTTGATTAATCTATATGGTACGTCAGGTAGACAGTTGGTACCTTATTATAGTTTGTCGTCATAAGTCTGTGGGTAGTTTGTAATGGTGCTTCAAGTTGATAGCCGGCACTTATTATAATTAATCATAACCTGTCATTTTTTTTGCATGGACCCTCGCGCTCATCCTTTCTTGGAATCTTTATGTAATTGAACCCATTAAGTTGGGATAAGGTTTTGAATGTTGTTGTTGATCGACACTCAGGTAGAGACTGTCGAATATACTATTTTACACATCAAGCCAATGTGCGGAGGAGTGTACTTTGGTGGTTCTCAACTTATCATGTAGGGGGTCTTCATGCTCATTAAGGAAAGAGAAAAATGTGTTCATGATAGTGAAAGAGTGTGTACTACGAACAACAATAGCATGCCCATCCTTTTCCCATTGAATATTGGTGGTTATATTTTCAAAATATATATTTTCTAGGAGATGGTTTCCCTTCACCCACGACAATGAATGAATTACTTCATCGATGAGTGTCATTGCACTGGGATTGACATAGGAAATAGTTAAGGGAATTATTAAATTGTATGGTAAGGATAGTTAATAGGATCGGATCCTCTCTTGAGTGCTAATTGTTCAGGTCTTGCCCATAGCTACCTGGGCAATCGACACGTGTCCAAGCGGTGATCCAACGACTATGGGTGCGATGCCCCTGTTCTAGCCAATAGAAGCACAACTGTTAGACCACCACTTCGACACGTGTCAATCGGCCAAGTAGATATTGCAGACTTGGACGATTAGCGCTCAGGAGAAAAGCCGGATCATAGTTAATAACCCTAGAGGGATGTAGCTTTTTCGTCACTCACACACATGAGAACTTTCTCATAATTTTTATTTGATATTCATTTGTACAAAAAATTGTTTAGAAATAGGGGAGAGAGAGAGAGAGAGAGATTTTTACCACCGTTATACCCTTCTTTTCTCACATTTTTTTTAAAGCGAGAAAGGTCTTGTCTAAAAGCATGGCTTGCACCCAAATGCAAGCCCAATGAATTGATTGGCCCACCCTTACTGAAGATAAGAATCCGACCCCCGATTGATGTTTGCATAAGTACTCTCATTCTTCTTTCTGCTGGTGCAGGAGCCATGCTCGCGGCAGACAGAAAACTGATTATACCATGTATATTAATGATTAAAAAAAAAAAATAAAAATAAAAAAATAAAACATGACTTTTTGACATTGATCGACTTATAGGGATTTCCCCAATTTTTAAGACTATGATTTATCAAAATGTTGAAAACAAAGCAACATTGAAAGATGCTGAGATAATCCATACGGATCATTGACAAAGGACACAGCTTGTTGTGCAGTAGAATTGATGTAAAACTCATTCGGGGTTTCAATTGTGTGAGGAGGTCACCATAAGTTTCAGATAGTGACTAGTGAGCACCATTGATCACTGAGTTCTGAGGAGATGATAAGGTTCAAAGCTAGAACCGTTGGATTTGGGTTAATGAGGAAACCAAATGGGCTAGAGTTCAATTTTTCCACATTAGATTCTAATAAGAAAAGAATAAGGACCTCAAGGCTTAAGCTACCTCATCATTATTTCTTCTCTAGTTTGTTTGTGGAGCCCCAAGTCTTTAAGCTCTCCTTTGTTGGTCTTTATGGGCTTTGTCCACTGTGAGTGTGTGAGAGAGAGAGGGTTTCAGACTTTCAGTCAGTTCCTCCAATCAAACACATAGATTGATTGAAAACTTTTTTACTCCTGTCACTCTTGTTGAATCTGTTCTTTTGGATTGTCCATTCCTTTATCCTTAGTACAAGAAAGCTCGGAGGAGTGGGGGAAAAAATAAATAAGAAGAAAAAAGAGAAAACTTATTTACTTCTTTGTGATTTGATGGATCTGCAGATCTAACTCTTTCATAACCACATGGACTGCTCACCCATTTAAGATCTCCATCGCCTCCAGAGTCCAGGCTCCAGCTGTAGAACCAAGTGACCAGCAAGAAGCAAAGGGAGAAAAGACCGAACAAAACGGTGTGGTTTTTGCCCTTTATAGTCCTTCCTTTATTATTGGTTTTATCTGGGAAAATGTGCAATTTCGTGAAATTGAAGGATTTTGGGGATTTTGGGGATTTTGGGTTTCTGGGTTTTTCTTACACTCTGAAAATAGAGATGGGATTTCAAATTTGGGCAGCCTTGAGAGGCTTAGACCTTCTGGGTTTGGTATATCTATGACCAAACACTTGCCCAAGAAAGAAAGAAAGAAAAAAAAAAACTTGATACCCTTTTTGTTTCCTTCTCGACTTCTGTTTTTATTTGTTTCGAGGAGAGAAGTAGATAGGTTTAAGATTTCCAACTTCTTGGTTTGTGTTGGTGTGATTTTTTTTTGGCTATAAAGGAAACCAAGAAATGGCGTGATTTGCTGCAAAATTTCCAGTCTCTTTTGTTGTCATGGTTAGTTTAATTCAGTTATACTTTTGATTTATTGGGTGTGAATGTGTGGTTGCGTGTGTGTTTTCCTTTGTGTAGGGATTAGGGGAAGAGAAATAAGGCAACAGAGAAGGGTTTGTGTTCGTTTGGGCGTGATTGGATTGTTGTTGTTCATCCAAATACTGTTTGGATGTGGAGAAATTGGAGGCTGTTTTGGGTGAGATGAGGGATGTTATCGGGCTTGATGAACTTTCTGAGGGCCTGTTGGCGGCCGTCTTCGGATCGTTATGTTCATGCTGGCTCAGATGCTGTGGGAAGACAAGATGGGCTTCTCTGGTACAAAGACACTGGACAGCATCTTCATGGTGAGTTTTCTATGGCCGTTGTTCAGGCCAATAATTTGCTTGAGGATCAGAGTCAAATTGAATCAGGCCCTTTGAGCTCATTGGAGTCTGGCCCTTATGGAACTTTTGTTGGGATATATGATGGTCATGGCGGGCCTGAGACTTCACGCTACATCAATGATCACCTTTTCCACCATCTGAAGAGTAAGACAGCTGAATCCCACCTAGAACTATGCTTTTGAACTGTGACTTTGTTCGTAAGTTTTCAGTATTTGGATTGGTTATCTTGCAGGGTTTACTTTTGAGCAGCAAGGCATGTCAGTAGATGTAATACGGAAGGCATTTCAAGCAACGGAAGATGGGTTTCTCTCTATTGTTACCAAACAGTGGTCAATGAAACCACAAATTGCAGCTGTTGGATCTTGCTGCTTGGTTGGTGTTATATGCAGTGGCACCCTCTATATCGCCAATCTTGGTGATTCTCGAGCTGTTTTGGGGAGGTTAGTCAAGGCAACCGGGGAGGTCTTATCTGTTCAGCTATCAGCAGAACACAATGCAAGTATAGAGTCTGTAAGAGAGGAGCTGCGTTCTCTGCATCCTGATGATTCACATATTGTGGTTTTAAAGCATAACGTTTGGCGTGTGAAGGGCCTCATACAGGTAAAAATATTATTTACCTTTCTAAGAGTATACTTTTTTTCTGTAAGCCTAAGGTGGCACTGTATAAATGTCTTTTTGTTGCTCATTTCTGTACCCTAATCAGTCTATCAGCATTTTCTTGAGGAGTTTCCAACACCTGGTAGTACTTTACTTAATTGTATTGTATTAATTACCTCCTTTACTTCTAGATATATATTTAGAAACTTTTATATATATTCTTTCAATTACACCAATTGGAACTTGCAGTCCAGTTTAGGTTCTTGTTTTCAGGTTGTTTTTTGGGTACCTAAGGTTCATGGAAGGCAAATTTTTTGGCTGGTGAGCTTGAAATGGATTGAAGTTGTAACAGATGAGCTTTCTTTTGTTTAGAAGCAACAAAAAAAAACACAGCATGCTCTTTTTTTATCATAAGACTAGTGACAGCAATTAAAAAAAAAAAAAGAACTAAATCTTAGCAGTTTTTTTTTTTTGGTAAACAAATCTTAGCAGTTAACTAGTAATCTTTTGTTACGGATAATTGGTTAACATTAATACAAATGGAATTTTTATTTTTATATGCCGTCATCCTATTCTAACAATAATTAGTTAGGTCATAATATTTGTTTTAGTAATCACTTATTTAAAAATTTGTATGATCATGAATCATCTTAACCATTATTAATATAGCTACAATTTTTTTGTTTGTTTTGCAAAATCTATTATGAGAAGTTAAATAATTACTCTATTTAGTGAGAAACATATTTCTAAATTCATATTGTAGTCACCAAGAAATCATAAATGAAAGATTTTGAGCCAGAAAATATCTTGCTTCTATATCCAAATGTTAAAGAGATCATGTATGCAATATGCATTATACATTGAATAGAATGGTTGGCCCACTCTAAATGTATTTCCATGAAATTCAGTGGTAGGGGTTCATACACTTGGAAGGTGCTATTTATTTAGACATGGAGATAAATTTGGGCCTTACTCCATGTATGATATTTTTTGTAATTCCTGATATATTTGTTTCTTATATGCTTTGCAACCTTGCTAGATGTAACTCCATCTATTTCAACCTTTCTATGGTTACATCCATGGGAATTTACATCTGTACCTTCTCAGCTATTTCTGTGAAACTTCATGATTTGATGTTTGAAAACCCAACGATTGACCTGCACAGGATTCTACATTTTTTCATGTTTTGTTGGAGAAGATAGAGTGGCAATTGGAGTGGTTTATGAATTATGAGTGAAAGATTCCCTATGCCTTTCTCCTCTTGTAAATCCTTTTGAAGCATAAGCAAGTTGCTTGTTTTGTTTTGGTTCCCCCCCCTGCCCACGGCAGGGAAATTGGTTCTCTGGGGCAAGTTAAGAAGATTTGAGTGAACTGAGTCAACATGAGTCATCCTTACATTGGTCTTTTTTTTTTTAGTATTTTAATGCCTAAACCTTTTTGGTGGGTAATTGGTTCCTATATCAACTCTTGCTTAAAATTTGACATGCATTTACCCTGTTCATTCTTTGAGATTGGGTGACCTTGATTTTGGCATACCCTTGCAGGCTAAGATTCCCACACTAAAAAAAAAAAAAAAACTACACATTTTCAACTCAGTGGCACTTATACTATATAGTGCTTGGTGTTCATCTTTATTTCTTTTATTTCCTGTCTGCACACTTTAAAATTGTGCTATATTTTTTCCTTGATGTTGCTGAAATTTATATGCTTTCATTAATCCTGGTTGAATGATAACTTTTAATGTATGGACTTGGTTGAAGTGAAGAATCACAGGAATTTCTTGTGTTTTACTTTGAATTAATAGGGAAACCATTCCTAACTTTTCTATATTGCATTTAGTTCTCTTGCCTTTATTCAGATCTCTCTTATGATAGTGACATTAATTTTTAGTAAGGCAGCCTGTTTTATAGTACACCTATATAGTTGTTTCTCAGTTTACTTGCCATGTACTGACCAAAGTTTCTGTGCCATCTGGTCTGTCTTGGCAATTTATTTGACTCGACAAGATTCAAGTGATGTTGAGGTTTCTAGTTTTAGCATTGAAGGCACATGAGAAATCCTTTTTTTTTTTTAAGTTTCAAATTATTTCGTCTTGTTAGTTTCAAGCTTATTATTGCCTTGTGCTCTCTTTTTGTTGTTTGCCTTCTTATTGATATGAAATTGTGAATCATGATATGGTTTTGCTTCAGTAATTTACTTATGGATGAAGTTGAGTGCTTTAGAGGTTGTGTCAACTGCTTGAGCTTGGTTTTAATTGGTATTAGTGTCCGGGGGGGGGGGG
>NC_056563.1:24833152-24841838 GCF_013358625.1 Macadamia integrifolia | reverse complement strand
GGGGTTTATTGGTAAAGTGTTGTGTCCTATGACCTTTTGCTTTGTTTCAGAATTTGAAGAGATCCATTGTCATAACTGTTAACAAAGCCATAGCAAAAAATGAATTAAAAGTCTGATTTACGTGCATGTTTATATGCCACGATTAGGATGCCTTATTCCTATTCCTTCAGAAATTCAAAATCCTCAAACTCAAAGAGACTTCTACTTGAACTTTGACTTGTGAATAATAGAAACTCCCAATAAAAAATTTTGATCCTACTTGGAAAAACAAAGCAAATTCACTTAATACTACTAAAATTTAAAATCTCCACCCCCAACTAAAAACTGTTAACCCACCCCCCCAAAGAAAAAGGAAATAGGGGGTGGGGGTGGGTAAAGGTTTCCTCAATGGCCAGTTGCGATAAGTTTATCTTAACTGTTCAAATATCTGCCTTGTGGCGGAGTGGATGAAGCCCAAATTTTGTGGAAGGGTCGACTGCAATGTTCCCTACCTACATGTGAAGTTTCAACGCAAATGGATACCGCCAAATTTTTGCCTGAGGGAGCCAGTGATTCAAACAGGCAGTTTGATTCCGGTTTTCCATGACGATGATACGATGCCTGGACCTAACCAAATAAGCGAAACAGTGTGGTTCTGGTTTTTAGAATTTGATGTTTGTGATCAGTGCATACTGTCAGTATTTGCCTCATTAACAAAGATGTGTGGGTCCATGTGATAGAGGGTCCCACACACATCTCATTAGTCAAGTTGAAAGTGGAAACAAGTACTGGAGATGCCATGAAAGTGTCTAAAGTGACGTAAAACTACAAAAATTCCATTACAATGCCATGCCATTTTTTGTAATTTTGAGACTTTAAACCACTTCCATGCTTATTTCAGACTCAACTATGACCACTGAGATGGGTGTCTTCTATCAAATGGACTAACTAGCACACATCAAAGTCTGCCACGTGGCAAGGAAACATGACCTTATAACAAGTGAAATATCACGACAGGTCATGTTATATGTATTTATCCTTAGATGAGTGGAAGATTTGAATACATAATTGGGGTCTTAACTATGCATGGGTGATCCTCAAAGTCCATGTTGATGTTGTTTCCTATGCTCTAATTTTCTTATTCTTACTCAACTCATGTGGTTTACTGTTTACCTAGTTCAACTGTGAATTCTTCCAGTGTATTTGTTCATTTTCCTCCTTAGTTTGTCTCCACTGTGGTTCAAAACTTGAAATGTTAATCTTGTTGGTGTGTGCATAAGGAAGTTCTGGAGCTTCTTCTAGTATGCCAACATGTTTGATGTGTTACAAATATGCATGGTGCATACGTTGTCAACCTTATTGGACATCAATTTATCAGATGTATCATGGATGTTCAGTCTGTTTTTAAGGACTTCAAGGAATTGATATTGCTTGTTAGAATCATTAGGTCACGTCCTCTTGACAAATGGATGACTCAGTATGGGATATCACAGTTGCCTCAGGTTTTTACCTTTGCTATTTAGTCAAGTCTAACCTTGATTAACTCAATCGCACCTCCAACCTATATTTGAATCTCTCTGGCTGTTATCATCTTTCCACAGCATTTAAGTATGGATTGGCCTATGATATGGCTAAAAGGGCCACATTTTATTAATTGGATTAATACTAAGTGGGGAACCTGCCCATGTGGCTGAGAAATTTTCCTGAAGAACATAGCTCTCAGATGAAATTGGAAAGTCTTAATTGAGTGGGCATTAATTTGTGGAATCATTTTGATCATGTTTTCATTATACTTATGTATAATACAAGTGGATCAAATTGGTCATACCCCTAATGCATCAGTCTTGATGTTGGATGGGTAGACAGTTCTTAAAAACTCTGATTAGCCTTGCAGTGTGGCAACCTTATATATAATTCGTTGTACACTTACCATCTTCGTTGATTTTGGACCATTTAGATTTTTTTCAAGGGATATTAGATGGAGTGGTCCATCATATCTGTAGAAGGGCCACAAATTTTTTGTATGTATATATATGAACATAATACCCTCCTCCTCCACCCGGCACGTGCAGAATATAAATACAAGGTTATTAGGCTTGGTATGAGGAATCTTCATTTAACTAAGATGCTTGTCTAAATATGGAATTTGCTTCTGCTCTATCTCCACCTTCGTCACACCTCCTTACTAGATCTTGTGTGCATTTTAAGATATCCCCTTTGATTTCATGTTCTTAGATGTTCCACTGCTTAGTCCACTTTGATGGATGAAGTATTTTAACAATGTTGAAAGATGAAAGAACCCCACCATCTGTGTAAACTGAGAGAGGGGATTTTCAATGGTGGAATATATGACTTTTTAATTTATTTAAATATTTCAAGATGTTGTGGAAGGAAATCCATCCTTTAATTATTTGTTTCTGCACATGTGGCTTTTTTTTTTTCCTATTGTGTGACAGTTTTTGTAATGAAAATTGAGCGTGTGCTCTCTGATTATCATAATCTTTTGGTCTGCAGGTTTCTAGATCTATTGGTGATGTATACTTAAAAAAGGCTGAATTTAATAGGGAGCCTTTGTATTCCAAGTTCCGCCTTCGCGAACCTATCAAAAGGCCTATTCTGAGCTCTGAACCTTCTATATCTGTCCACCAACTTCAGCCACATGATCATTTTCTTATATTTGCATCTGATGGGCTTTGGGAGCACCTAAGCAACCAGGAAGCGGTTGATATAGTTCAAAATAATCCGCGCAGTGTAAGATATTTACCTCAGTATAGAACTTGGTTCCTATATCTGGTCATATTCTTATCCTGATTAGATAATGCACAATTTTTTATTCAGGAGCCATCTTTTTTGGGGGAAAAAAACTAGTTTCATTCTTCATAATAATTTATAATTTTCAAATTGCTGATACTTGGTTGTTTGGGATAGCAAATGGTTGGATTTAGGGTGTTTTTGAGGCTGAAAGATGTTTTGAGCTCTGGCCCTATCCCAGTCCAACCTTTGAAGGGGCTGGGTGGGCTGCGGGCACAGGCATTTGCACATGCACACACAAGAGACAAGTAGGAGAGCCCAGGGCTTCTGCTGATGAAAGTGCCACTCAAGGCTTTGCAAGCACTAGTTGCTTGCCACTACTGATGGCTATAAATTAAGGCAGACAAGGCCCATATGTACCCTAGAAATAGTGATACTTCTACTGTTGAATTGGGCTGCATGGTTTTCCTCGGCAACTGCGGACGAAAATCTTAGCAGCCATTACCATGCTTAATTCACTGAATCTGGGGTTGATGATGCCAGCAATTTATAATCCTGACCTGCACACACATCATTTTTAACTTTTTCAATCATGAAAGGAATTGATGTAGGTAGTATTCGTATGCTACTATGGTTGCAATTCTCTGTTGATGTCAGTTTTGATTCACCAGAAGGTTGCAAAGGAAAAGGCTAAGCTCTGATTATGGTTTCAATGACGAAAGAAGATGTTCCAACCAGGATCAAAGGATGGTAGTCAGCTTTATTTTGAGACCATTCTTTCAAGCTTGCTAACGAAATGGCCAAGCTCTACTATCACTTTGATTGCTGTTTTTAAGCAACCTGTGTTTTCACTGAAAGCCATCCCATAACATTAAAAAAAAAAATGGGGGTTGGGGAAAGAAAAGGGGGGGGATGGATGATTTTCCATAAGAAAGGTTGGGGACTGTATACCTTCCTGATAAGGGTCTTTTTGATAAATATATGGAGATGGACCATTTTACCAGTGCCAAATCTGGCCTAGTGTTAATCTTTATAAAATATGTATTGCTTTTGCTAATTTATGACCTTAGTTTAACTGCTGCCTATTGCTCCAGTTTTATCTTCTATTACTTGGTCTTAAGTTCACTTTCTGATCTCAAAGGTGAATGAGAAATAGCATGAAAGGGGTACTCACATGGATGGTGGAGCCTTTCCTTTCTGTGTACACATTGTCAAGGGTTGTCTGATTAACCGTAGATGAGCTATTTCTGAAAATTGCATGAACCCCTTTCAAGCCTTACAGTAACCATCTATTTATCAACTTTGCGTTGGCTGCTGAAAATCTCATTGCTTCCAATGTGACGCAACTGCCGTCACAGCCTGTCATTCTAGTGAAACATTTGTATGTCTGTATCTACCACCAGATCTAAACACTGGCAATGAAAATTAAGACAATAATTTTGTTTGCTTATGTTGATGCAGGGAAGTGCTAAGAGGCTTGTGAAAATGGCATTGCAAGAAGCAGCAAAGAAAAGAGAAATGAGATACTCAGACTTGAAGAAGATCGACCGTGGTGTTCGCCGGCATTTCCATGATGATATTACAGTCGTCGTCGTGTTTCTCGACTCAAACCTTGTTAGTAGGGCTAGTTCGGTCAAGGGTCCCACATTATCTTTAAGAGGGGGTGGGATCAATCTTCCTCCCAACTCTCTCGCCCCTTGTGCCACGCCTGTTGAACTTGGTCCTACTTGACAAAGCAGGCCCTTGTTCACTTTGTTGTACTGATTCTGGACTGTACTTGGATCTGTGATTATCAGGTAGTATCCAAGAAAGACAAGTTGAACAGGTCTTCGATTCTTTAATGTACAATGTAACATTTAACTTGGGAAAGGGTATATTGAGTTAGTTATCTTATGAGTATAACAGGGAAAACACAAGAAAGGACAGGGAATGAGAGCTTCAAGGCGACAGCAGTTTCTCTCTTCTTGTTCATCTTCCTTGGTTCAACTGGGATCATCAGTTTTGTAAATTGTGTGAAACATAATCCATGGCAATCCAAAATTTGTCTTTCTTCTTCTAGTGAGTTTCTCATCCCCATCTCTGTCTCTCAGTTAAACATGTGGGTTTTAGAGTTCTTATCGTTGATGGAAAATCAGATCCAGCTATGGATCATTGAAGAGGATCTAGCAATGGGCCCTGACTGAAAGCTGTGGTGGAAATGTTTGCAGATCAGGTTAGAAATGCAATGACAAGCAATTTCGCACATGGATGTCTTTGAGTTACAATTGCTGGGATTCACGGGGGAGGGTAGCGGATTGGAGCCAGAAAAAAAAATGTTTTTTTAATGGTCTGGTCATGGCATATTTTCGCCATCCAATGAAGGACCCATCCGTCTCCATTTTCATCTAATACTCCTATTTTTTTAAAGGCTACAGGTGCAAAAGCTTCTTTTCTTCTCGTCGCCTTATGACAGTGATGAGGTGACTGGTGAGTGGTGATACAGGGTGGGCAGAGAGAGAGAGAGAGAGAGAGAGAGAGAGAGAGAGAGATCTTGAAGAGTGTAGCATCAAATCCTTGATGGAATCTTTACATTCGTCTTGGTCAAGGGGTGATGACGGGTCTCCTCCGCAGGCATCTGAAAGTTTGGATATGTAAAAAGGTGGATTCTGGGCATGAGGCTCTTGTATGTGCGAAGCCGGAGGGAGAACTACTCTGCCTTACTCTGATAATATCGAGGTGAAGTTTGGATATCTATAACCTAGCTAAATATGGAAAGAATAATATGTAAATTCTCTCGTTGTAGCTAAATATGGGAATAGTAATATGTAAATTCTCTCGTCGTAGATGTGTTAAAATTATATTCAAACCCATTATGGGAAAAGGCTAGCGGGGTGCCTGGCATGTGTTATCCTTTCTTTGTCCAATCGTATGATTAATGCATATTGCTTTATCAATCCTCTCCCATCAATTATATATTTTTCCTTGCAGGATTTAAAACCCTGGAATTGGATAGGTCTGGATCAGACTCAACTTAGTCAACCCTGGAATCGGCTTAGAAAATTCTACAATTGCCCTTCAGATTTATGTAGCACTGATTCAATTGGGAGTGGTCTGCTCCGATTCGATTGTACTTTTGTCTCCATCTAAGGGTTCAAATACGACAATGACTGTGCACCATACATTAAACTTCACTTAAACTTTATTTTCAAATCTGTTTAATTTGATCAACTTTATTTGAAATAAAATTTGATATGTGAATAAACGGACATTAGGCTATTAGAGTCAATCTGTAGGGAAACATCTCCCATGTATAATTCAGTATTGTCATGGATTGAACTTTTCATTCCTTTTAGATTGAAGTTTTCCACCAATCGTAGATTATTTGTTCTTATTTTTATGACCATATATGTTCCACATAAAAACTACATCCTTCACCCGTTGTAAAGGAGATCTTTTCAAACCATGGGATTGAGGGTGTATTTTTTATCTTTGAAAGTAGAAAGTAGGGAGGGAGTGGGGATTAACGATAAAATTTATTGGGAGAGGAATAGGTATGCTGCCGATATTATGTATGCTAGTGGATAGCATCAACGGGATCACATGATGAGGCTACAAGAAGGATATGGGAGTCATTTCAAAAAAAGAAAAAGAGAGATAAATATAATGAATGCTAGCTTACGGTATACCAACGGCATACCTAACCTTTTCCCAAATTATTATTCCAAGGGTTAATTTTAATGTTAAATCACATAAGTCGAAGAGATTTTCTCTTCACCCTAAGTTGTGGAAAACTTTTTTTTTTCCTAATACGTAATAATTATAACTTCTATAAGAGTTATACTGTATTAAAAAAAAAATTAAGGGCTTATCAGTTACATTTTAATTGTGTTACAAAATTTGTTTTTTAATTGTTATTACTTGATACTTAAGAATTGATGTTTGATTATTTTATACTTAGGAAGTTCAGTTATTTCTATATTTGGGAATTTTATACATATTTGTTCTAAAAAAAAATTATACATATTCGATTGTTTAAATACTTAAATGGTAAATATTAAGGGATCTAAACTAGACCATACCATTGTTAAATAGTATCGGTTCCTAATTTGGAGACAGTTCTTAGATTTACCCCAAAGAACTTGTTTTGCATTGGATGGGACGACACGTGTCTCTTAATTTCCTCTTCTTTTTAAAAATTTGTTTTTAATTTTTAATTATTGGGTATAGTTCTTAATAATAAAGAATTTTAAAAATACATGCGTGTGAACGTGTCAACCGTTAATACGGTTGGCAACATGCCATCGAGCACCGTGTTTCCATGATATATGGCTATATGCCCTCCCAGATTAGTATTAACTATTAAAACTACTTAATTTCTCAAAACGATTTTGACCCGATGAATGAAACCGGGTCTTACACATGGTTTGAGGATTGGTCGAATTTCAATCGATTCGTATTGGATTTCTAGGGTTGAATGCTATTCTAACTGAATGAGTATGGAAATCGGTGATCAGAATGCCCATTCATCTTATTTATAAAAAAAAAAAAATCAAGATCCTTTGCAGCCATTGCACTGGTGCAGTGAGTTTTCAACGATTGAAAACATTTGGACACACACACACCTAGATTTGGAGGCAAAAACGAATGCCCATTCCGTTTACTTGAACCTTGGTGGTTTCGTCAAACCAAGCTATTTGATACCCGTTGTGTCTTGGCGTAGGTATACGCTATCGAGTAGCACTCTTTCTTCCATGAAAATATTATTAAAAAGGTTTGTTTATTTATTTATGAAGTTATTAAAAGGGTTTTTAATGCTTCATTATTTGTCACATGATAGTATAGGGATTGATAATCAGACAAACTTTAGTTTCAACAACTTTTCTTGTTTACTCTGGACTAAAATTTTGCCAAATCCTCTATCACATAGAGTAATTTATTTATTACCAAAATGATAAATAGTGAAGTATAATGCATAGTAACACCATAGAAATTCCCTTATTGAAAGAGGGAAAAAAAATTTCTTACAATGCTAACATGCTATTATTGCCCTCTCACCAAGGTCTTAAAACTTCGATTGATTTGAGATTGGTGAAGGTTGATACCGATTAGATCGTAGTTTTAAAATCATGCCTCTCACATGAGATTTTTTCTAATGAGAAGTAATTCTCTCTTCGAGAGCAACAATGCTCCCTCTCTCTCTCCCCTTCACAAAAACAAGGGATATAGGCATGGTTCTAAGTATTGGTATAAGATCATCTATATCGAACGATTCTATTGGTTTGGCAAGTCTTCGATTCTGATACCTGGTTAAACCATATTGGTTGAATGTATGGACTAGGGGTTAAAAAGTCAAAAAATCTATTTTTTTTTTTTAGGAAAGCAAGGGTATTTTCATCTGATACAGGCGATCCAATACAAATCTGTTCTGACCTGTTTTGACCCCATATCAATTTTGAGGATAGTCGATACCTATTCCAATATCATGCACTAAAACTATGAATAAAGATGTCTTTCATTGACATAGACGACCATGCTCCTGGAGTTTATTGAACAGGGTAATATTCTCTTTTCTATTGTGATTATGTGGGTTTCATGAGAATGATATAATTCTTTGCACCATCATTGCTGTAGCGTAAAAAATCCCCCACAATCGTATTGTGACGAAACCCTCTCAAGGCCAGTCTCAGGCTGAAGAAGGAGTTGAAACCATAGGAGGGAAACCTAATTGCATGGTTGTATGGTTTTAGCCTAACGAACCAATCAGATTTATGTCATAGAGGCACATAGGGTGTCACGCAAACTTAGGGGTGTCAACCGATTGAGCCTAATTGATCTCCAACAATTTAAGGTCCCATACTATATTTTTTACGACTTTATATAATCATGCCATGTAAGTGAGGGCAAGGAATAGTTTCTATTGGGTTGGTCAATCATCGATCCATAATTGGGCTCAATTATCATGCTACAAACGGGTAAA
>NC_056563.1:24782003-24833132 GCF_013358625.1 Macadamia integrifolia | reverse complement strand
GAACTAGCTGAGTGAGTCCATATGCTGTCCATGAGATTTTGCTGTTGTGAGAAGATCGAACTAGCTGAGTGATGTAGGAGAGGAAGAGAGAAGAAGTTCTGAAAATAAAAAAGTAGAAGAAACATTAGTTGGTGCTTTAAATATCAGATCTGGTTACAGAGAACCGATAGGGAGAGTCGAGATCGAGAGAGAGAGGCCGAGAGATTTTCAGAGATTCGAGATCGACAGAGAGAGCCCGAGAGACAGAGAGTTGTCGTACTGGTGAAGGAAACCACAGGCATCGCCCTTCATACAGAGGCTTCGAAGCCAGTGCCGACATACTGTCTGCCAGAAACTTCTCCGTCCCGGGAGACCTCCGGAGACTGGCTCTGCAGCGGTTGGAGCGACGGGGGCGGCGGCATTGGAGCGACGGGGGCGGCGCCCGAGAGACAGAGAGAGTCGAGAGAGAGAGAGAGAGAGAGAGAGAGAGACAGAGAGACAGAGGGAACAGAGAGGGAGAATCGAGAGAGAGGTCGACCGAGATCTGAGCTTTTGCTTGCAGATCTCGAACTTTCAGGCCGAGAGACAGAGAGAGTCGAGAGAGAGAGGCCGAGAGACAGAGAGAGTCGAGAGAGAGAGGGAAAACATCACATTTTTATTTCAAATAATGAACCGAACCGGTTTGTTTCGGTTTGGTCTCCACTGGTTTGGTTGAAGATGGTTTGTTCAGTGGTTTGTGGGGATTAAATCTGAACCGTGGATATACCCCAGGGACACGTGTCAATCGCCTGGGGTAGAATTGCATGGAATTGCACCGATGCGAATTTCAGACGATTTCTACCCCCCAGATTAGCATTAACTATTAAAACTACTTAATTTCTCAAAACGATTTTGACCCGATGAATGAAACCGGGTCTTACACATGGTTTGAGGATTGGTCGAATTTCAATCGATTCGTATTGGATTTCTAGGGTTGAATGCGATTCTAACTGAATGAGTATGGAAATCGGTGATCAGAATGCCCATTCATCTTATTTATAAAAAAAAAAAATAGCCATTGCACTGATGCAGTGAGTTTTCAATGATTGAGAATATTTGGACACACACCTGGATTTGGAGGCAAAACGAATGCCCATTCTGTTTACTTGAACCTTGGTGGTTTCGTCAAACCAAGCTATTTGATACCCTTTGTGTCTTGGCGTAAGTATACGCTATCGAGTAGCACTCCTTTTTCCATGAAAATATTATTAAAAAGGTTTGTTTATTTATTTATGAAGTTATTAAAAGGGTTTTTAATGCTTCATTATTTGTCACATGATAGTATAAGGATTGATAATCAGGCAAACTTCTCATTGATACAATATCAGCTTAAATTGAGTAGGGAAAATGGCTAAAAAGAAATGTTATTTTATATTAATATCCATTTGATGGAATTTTAGTCATTTTACTAAAATTTAGTTTGAACAACTTTTCTTGTTTACTCTGGACTAAAATTTTGCCAAATCCTCTATCACATAGACTAATTTATTTATTACCAAAATGATAAATAGTGAAGTATAATGCATAGTAACACCATAGAAATTCCCTTCTTGAAAGAGGGAAAAAAAAATTCTTACAATGCTAACATGCTATTATTGCCCTCTCACCAAGGTCTTAAAACTTGGATTGACTTGAGATTGGTGAAGGTTGATACCGATTAGATCGTAGTTTTAAAATCATGCCTCTCACATGAGATTTTTTCTAATGAGAAGTAATTCTCTCTTCGAGAGCAACAATGCTCCCTCTCTCTCTCCCCTTCACAAAAACAACCCTCCACAAAAACAAGGGATAGAGGCATGGTTCTAAGTATTGGTATAAGATCACCTATATCGAACGATCCTATTGGTTTGGCAAGTCTTCGATTCTGATACCTGGCTAAACCATATTGGTTGAATGTATGGACTAGGGGTTAAAAAGTCAAAAAATCTGTTTTTTTTTTTTAGGAAAGCAAGGGTATTTTCATCTGATACAGGCGATCCAATACAGATCTGTTCTGACATGTTTTGACCCCATATCAATTTTGAGGATAGCCGATACCTATTCCAATATCATGCACTAAAACTATGAATAAAGATGTCTTTCATTGACATAGACGACCATGCTCCTGGAGTTTATTGAACAGGGTAATATTCTCTTTTCTATTGTGATTATGTGGGTTTCATGAGAATGATATAATTCTTTGCACCATCATTGCTGTAGTGTAAAAAATCCCCCACAATCGTATTGTGATGGAACCCTCTCAAGGCCAGTCTTAGGTTGAAGAAGGAGTTGAAACCATAGGAGGGAAACCTAATTGCATGGTTGTATGGTTTTAGCCTAACGAACCAATCAGATTTATGTCATAGAGGCACATAGGGTGTCACGCAAACTTAGGGGTGTCAACCGATTGAGCCTAATTGATCTCCACCAATTTAAGGTCCCATACTATATTTTTTACGACTTTATATAATCATGCCATGTAAGTGAGGGCAAGGAATAGTTTCTATTGGGTTGGTCAATCATCGATCCATAATTGGGCTCAATTATCATGCTACAAACGGGTAAAATGAATTAATTAAACTATAAGCAATTGGTCATTGGAAGATCAAAATATTTGATTGATTTTGATCGGTAACTGTTGGGCCACTTTCTTGTTCTGCGAATGCTTAATTATTTATCCATACATCTCAACCGTTGAATCTTCACTGTCATGCACCGCCCCATGGAGTAATTTTATATCATTTTTTATGGAGTGAGAAGAAAATAAATAGATTAAAAAAAAAAAAAAACAAAAACCAAGAGAGAGAAGAAAGAGAAAGAAAAAATTATCCATTGTATTTTTTATTATTAATTAGTAATTAGCAGTAGTAGTGTTATCACACGGGGTAAGCACCCAGGTCAGTGCACATCACAAGGAAAAAACAATAACAATAAAACAACCTCCTGCTGCTGCTCTCTCTCTCTCTCTCTCTCTCTCACTTAACACCTTTGAACTATCTTTGACTCCTCTTTTCTCTCACTAGTTCTGACTCGCTATCCCTCATTTGCTCTCTTAAACTGTGTTTCTTTTTTTATTAGAACTCTTCAACTGTGTGTCTCTGTAAAATTAATGCTAGATTTTGCAGAATCTCTCCATGTTTGGGTGGAGAGAGGATTATGGGATTGCTCCACTTTTAGCCCAGAAGCAGAGAGCCAGAGACTATACCGTTCAACAAGATCATCCTCCTCGATCTCTTTCCTTTCTTCGTAACCTCCGCAGCTCCTCTGATTCCACCACCACCATTTTTGCGCGCCAAAAAGGAGGACGAGAAGGGAGGGCAAATTTGTCAATCTCTTCTCTAAAACCCTGCAAAAAGCCTGAAATTAGTGAGAAACTCTCGGTTTCAGGAACACTAAAGACAGGAATGACCAGACCAACCTCACATTCTCTCTCTCTCTCTCTCTCTCTCTCTCACACACACACACACACACACGCAAGAGGAGACTAATAGAGTCTCTTTTTCGCAGACCCTGAAAGGCTAAAACCCATTTCCTTCCATTAAACCTCTCCTGGAGAATCCATCCCATTTTCTTCTTTCCCAGCCCCAGGTAACTCTCATGCACATCTCCAAGCTTCCATGAGATGTTTGAACATATTCTCTGCCTCTGTTTTGTCATGAAAGGAAATGGGTTTCTGTAAAACCGCCTTCTCGCCTCTTTTCGGCTAAAACTAGCATCCTCCCACCGAAAGTTAAGACCAACTTCACAGTGTTAACAGAGGAGATGGGTTGTGTAGCATCTAAGCTAGGTGAAGAAGACGACGTAGTTTTACTCTGCAGAGAGAGAAAACGTCTCTTAAAATCCGCAGTTGAGCGCCGGTACGTGCTGGCTGAAGCCCATTGCAAGTACACTCAGTCGCTCTACGGCGTCGCAGCGGGGATAAGGCTCTTTGTCGCTCGACATTCCTCGCCTTCTTCGCCTTTCCTCATCACCTTCCCTCCACCTAGCCCTGCTTCGCCCCCCTCTGAGAAGGTTATCACTAATCCCATGTTCCTCCAACAGACGCCCTCGGAATCGACGAAAGAAGCCATTGACTGCAACTCCTCTGACTCTACGGTTTCTTCGGAATCTTCAGACAGTGGAGGAAGAGTGGGAAGAGAAGTGGAAGAAGAAGAAGCGCCACTTTGTGGGTACTTTTACTCTGAAATGCCACCTCCAATGCCGTCTCCGCAGAGGAATTTCGGGTGGGATTTCTTCAACCCTTTTGACGGAGTGAGGACGGAGGTGATGGTTGGGTGCGAGTTTAGTCGAAACTACTCCGACGAAGACTTGAAGGCGGTAAGGGAGGAAGAAGGCATTCCAGAGCTGGAAGAGGAAGATGAGAGAGAAAAGGACGGAAGAAAGGTTTTGGAAGTTTCAGAGGGTGGTAGTGAAGGTAATGAGGAGGACGGTGGAGTTGAGGTTCTGAAGGTGGTGGATGGTGCTGATGGGATGAGACAGAAGGAGCCGAAGGGATTGACTGTTATCGATACCCCTGCAAGGGGAAGGGAACTTTTGGAAGCATTGAAGGATGTGGAGGACCATTTCATCAGGGCTTATGATTCTGGCAAGGATGTTTCCAGGATGCTTGAGGCCAACAGATTTCATCTGCATTCTAATCTTGATGAGATAAAAGGTGGGTTTTTTTACTCTTTTTTCATTTCCCCCTTTCAAATGCCTTATATTTTCCTTCTTTGTGTTTCATATCTTGGTTATACATTGACGTTATTTTCCATTAAAAAATATATGGCTTGCTTGGTTGAGGGGATTTAGTCTTGTTCTTCTTCTGAGTATTATTATTACCTAAGGAAAATGATGTCCTTTTTAGTTTCAGTTGTCTTCACGCATGTTTGCTTTTTGTCTGTTATCCTTTATTTAAACAGGAGCTTATCTTTCATTATGTGTTGAAAAAGTTAATTCTTTTGTTATCTTTTACAGTCTCTTATCTCCCCCCCTCCTCCTCCTCCTCCTCCTCCTCCTCTTTCTTCTACTTCGTAGATTCCCAACAGTTTCACTTTTCTGTCTTTTTTCTTGAATGATTACATGGCAGGCGACCACCGGGGGTGGTTCTCTGTTTCTCTTCGGAATTTAAGACCCCAAATTGTAGTTTTATCATTCATGGTGTCATAGATCCCAACCAAAAATGGCTACTCGCATTCTTGGAATTGATACAATGGAATGTCTATATACCAGGACCACATGTACATTCATTTTACTCTGATCCCATGAACTATACGAAGAGGCATTCCATTTTTCACACACAATTTCTCTCTATCACATTCTTATCAACTCCCATTGGTAAAGATTCCAAAAGCACTGGTTTTGGTTAGCTTATGTGGTGATGGGTAGTGCGCAACATGGATAAACCCCTGTAAATGTGACTATCCAGAGGTTTCCTAAAGGATCAATGTTCCAGTCTTCCAGTTGTCTCATCCAAACAGTCCTAATGGCAGAAAATTTCGCCAATGTAAGCTTGATAACTGGCAGCTTTGCAACCGAACATTTTGCTATATCCAAGTAGCTTATGTTCTACTATCCTTTTGAATGCAGAGAACTCCACAAAACTCATCCAAGCTATCACTTGGCATCGGTCCACCTCATCTCAATCTTCATCTTGTAAGAGTTTTCTTGCATCTGGCTCCAAAGGTTCTTCAACATGGACAGAGTTCAAAAATGATCTCTTTGATGACTATGGTGGAATGGAATCAGGAAGCCATTCATCAACACTGGGAAGGTTGTATGCTTGGGAAAAGAAGCTTTATGAAGAAGTGAAGGTAAATTAAATTGAAGCCCCCATGCCCAACCTAATCAGCATGGTTTGCTCTTGCTTCATGTTCTGGTCTCTGCCAGCTCTGGATTTGTCATCTGTGATTCATATCTTAGTAGGCCTGCTATTATATTATTCCATCAGTTCCTGTTTTCTGTACTGCATATAACTTAAAGAATGTATATTTATCAACATATGCATATGTATTTTATGTACAAGGATGGTCTTTGTATGCAAAATTTAACCAATGAGCCAGCCAACCATTGTCATTGCTGGGATTTCGAAGAAGAGTAATGCATATACTAAGAAGACACAAAATGGGACTAATTGATGCTTTAAAGTGAATTTTGCTCCAAACTTTAAGAAGCCATGTGTAAGTGGCATATATTCTACTGAATGTTCTCACGACACCACTGTACCTTCTCCTTGTTCCCTCTTCTGTTGCCTACTAAGTATAGACACACTGTCTCAATTCTGAGCTCAAGTAATGGTTGACTCTATTAGGCCAAAAGCGACTCCTGTAGATATTTGAGAGAAATCATTTAAAATACTGTAATTGAACTGGTTTGTTGTTTTATGCTTTTCAGTCAAAGCATATCACAGCAAGAACTCTCTCTAGCTTTTGATGTCTATACTGAATTGCTTGATTTGGATTGTTAATGTTGATGGGTGATGAGTGACGGGTGATTGGTGATGGTTATGAGTTATATTAACAGGGGGAAGGGATGAAACAGAAAGAGGAAGAGGGAGTGGTGACGGTGCCAAGGGGGGGGGGCAGCAGAGGCATGCGAGGCAATGGGGGTAGCAAAGGTGATGGAGAAGGGGTTGGGTAGCAGAGGCACAGTGGCAGACAGAACAGGATTGGGTAGTGGATGCTGCAGATGGGTGTAGCAGAAGAACGGTGGTGGTGGATTATGCCGAGGGCGATCGTGGGTGGCATAGGCATCATGGCGGTGGATCGTGCAGGAAGATGCAGAGGGCAAGGACTCATGGCCAAGGGTGCTTTGGCATGGGTTGCTCAAGGAAATGGTGATGTATCAGGGCTCTGATACCAAGTTAATCTGATAGCAAACCTAGAAATGAAATTCAGAATATTGGTTTTGGTGGGTGATCAGCTTGATTGATCCACCCAATAGATATTATATTTATAGGTAAATCTGTTTAGTATACAAGTACACAAATACCCATATACTAAGAGGGTATAAGATACAACAAGTATATACAAAAAGCACTAGAAAGGACCAAATGTTACCCTCATCTTTATACGGATAATCTTGTATGGTGAAGGGAGGAACTCAAATTCCTGTGGCAGATGGATGAGATGCATACAGAAGTGAGTGAGAATTGCTGGGCCTTATTTGCACAACAATGCATTTTTTTACATAGTTCATTTTATCCATTACATCTTCAAGGTCTTAACTAACAAGGAAAGTGCAGCTGATTAAAAGACGGCTTGCTTCTCGATAAAAGGGAGGAAAAGTAGAAGAGGAAGAAGGTAATTTAAAATTTTTTGACAATTGCCAATAATTCAGGCTGAGCCATGGAAGGGGCTAGAACAGTGAAGGGATTACATCTCATTGAATTGTAAATTGGACCACAAATTTGAAGGAGCCATTTACAAGTTAAGTTTGGATTGAAGGAGAGTTGAAGATCAAGAAAGACATCCCTAAAATAAATATTTCAAAGTATAAATTGAATCATCAAGATGTGAAAGTGAAAAGAAGGATGAACCCATGAGTTGTAAATATGTTTTGAATAAGTTTGGAGGTTTTAGACACTGAGAGGAGGAGGACATTAGGACTTTGGGCGAAGGAAGTTGGCACAAAGCTTAGAACACTGCAACATTTACACCTGAGAGCTGATTCCAATGTGAGAAGATGAATAAGAATACCTACCTGGTTTAGGGCGTTGGGTGGCAGAAGTTGGCACAAAAGCTTATCACACTCAAACACAACACCTGAGAGCTGATTCCAAGATGGGAAGATTGGGGAAACTGATGACCTGTGCATGGAAGCCTGTTGTTGACAGGAGCCCTGCTTTCAAGGGAAGTTTGGGATGTCCTGTAAGAATCCTCGGTTCAGGATGCAGAAGAAGCGTAAAGAAAGAGAAAGGGATGAGAGGAGTAATAAATACTGTTTTGGGTCTCCCCTGTATCAGGGCATGAAATGGATTGATCCGTCCATGATGATAGATTCATATCCGACCCAAATTTTTATAAGCCCTTGATAGGGTTCAATATGGATGTTGACTTTTAAGCCTAGTTTTAGACTTTGCGGCTTTTTCTCGAATCCCATGAGGGTCAAATACAAATCCATGATTTTAAGCGACAGGTCTGAAGCATTTCATTGATGCATGTGGGACAAAGAGAGGGAGACAAGGAATGGAAGAAAAAGTTGTTATTTGACCCACAGTGGCTGAAGGCAGTGGGATATCTCGGGAAATTTATATGTAACCAGGTATTTGGCAATAGCATGCTAACTTGTTGCAAAATATGTTTTGATGCACAAAAGTTGTCATGCTTTCATCTAATTTATGGCAAAGAAGCAGAAATTTGTGTTGCCAAAAAAGTAGCGCAACACTACATGGCTCCTATTAAGTTCTTTCAAACATCAATAAGTAGTGATTCAATTTTTTTCCTTCAAGTGAAGTGTTTCAAAAACAGGATAAAACTGTTCAGATCATCCCATATTAAGAGATAGATAGAACCATTCAGTACTGGTTATTGCATAAGCCACGAATTTGGGTGTATCGGGTTCCTGGGGAATTTCCTTCAAAGCATTCTTCGTTTCTTTACTGACCAATTTGGAAGTTTATTTCAACTCCATAAGGTGAACAATTTTCTTTATTAAGATCTTGATTGTTCCATGAGAATAGCTTTTTGATTTGTATCAATGAGCGTGTTCCTGCTCTGATTGTCCATTGCCATTGCAATATAGTACCCATTTTCATGCTAATATATCCATCATATAATTGATTACTGTTGAACATAAAGCACCCATATTAGGTGGGTTTTTTTCTGACTTCTTGTTGTGTTATTTTCCTTGTACTTTTCACTGTTCCTATTTTGTCTTTGCACAGATCCGTGTAGCCAACCCCATCATGTCGGGATAAGGCTGAGTTTGTTGTTTAATGTATATAAATCTAACGACAATTAGTCCACAAATAGAGTAGCTGTGGGAGCTTGATGCATGCCTGGATACTTTTGCCACTCCCAAGTCCTCGTCTGGATATTGCACCTTTTCATTTTTCTGAGTCTATTCATTCAATACAGATGTGTTGAATGATACATGCAGTCTGTTAGGTGTTGAAGTGTCCATCCCAAAAGCTTAAGCTATAGGTAAAGGGATAAACTGGTATATGATTGCTTTGATACTCTCCAACCCCAAAACTTAAGCTAATAGGTGCAGGGGCCCAACTGGCTGATGAAATCATTCGAGGTCCTAGAGTTAGTCGATGTGGGATTATTCCCAACCATAGTTGTCAATGCGACTAGGCATCCCAAGGCATTGGAGGGGCATCCAGGTTACAAGCCGCCCGCCTTGGTGTTGCATAGGCACCCTAGGTGTGCAACATATGACTCTGTAATCTAGCAATTATGATTTTGTATAATTATGATTGTGTGCAACATATGTCATATCAATGTAATATGATATAATTATGCTAATAGTGAACCTAATATAAGAAAGGCAACATATGATAAACAAAGCGTATATATTATATAAAGAGCATGGACGCCTAGGTGATGCCTTGACAACTATGTTCCCAACCTTGGGCCCACCGTTTAGCAATTCTGAATGACAATCTTCATTTTAATTGACATGATTGGATGTTTTGAACTCCTAAAACCAAATGAACTTGTGTGTGCTTTAATGCTTTTATGCATGTACGTATTGTTTTTCTTTTTTTTTTTTGGGGGGGGGGGTATAAAAACAAAAAGTGCCTTGGTGAATGTTACACAAGTGTATATCTGTTAGGCTATTCTGTGCACTCTAACTTTGTTTCTTTATGTGATGCATTAAATTGTTGGTTCTGTGTGCAGCTAGTATTGTCTTTGTATGGTTATCCGTCTGAAATATGCAGAAACTCAATTAAATTAGTTTTTTCTATAGGCGTGGAGTATCATGGTTAGCATATGCTCATTTGACATCTTGTCTGCCTTAACTGCTTAGGCTGGAGACCGCACAAGGAAAATTTATGAGCAGAAATGCTCTCAACTGAGGCACAAGGATGCAACTGGAGCTGACCGACAGAGTGTGGACAAAACTAGAGCTTCTGTGAAAGATCTGTACACCAGAATATTAATTGCCATTAGAAGTGCTGAGTCAATCTCAAAAAGAATTGAGAAACTAAGGGATGAAGAGTTGCAGCCACAGCTTGTTGAGCTGCTGCAAGGGTAAGGCAATAAACAAAGAATTTGGAGGTTTTTCGTTTCTCCAATCATATATTTGATTGAAGCTTTCCCCCTATTTCTTTCTTTTCCTTTTGACAGCCTAATGAAAACATGGAAGGTTATGTTGGAATCCCATGAAACCCAGAACCAAATTATGTTTGAAGTGAAATCTTTTACCTGTCCTGCATATGGGAAGTTCTGCCATGATTCTCATCGTCATGCTACACTTCAGCTCGAGGCCGAGCTTCAAAATTGGCGCACTTGCTTTACTGCGTATATTTCTGCACAACGAGCCTATGTTGAATCTCTTGATGGATGGCTTTCCAAGTTTGTCATCCCTGAAGTTGAATTATACTCAAGGGGCAGATCTTCAATGCCACCATTTCGAGTCAATGGCCCCCCACTGCTTGTGTTCTGTCATGACTGGCTAACCTCTCTTGAGAAATTGCCAGATAAGGCAGTAACTTATGCAATGAAGAGTTTTGGGAAGGATATCAGGGCCTTGTGGGTTCAACAAGGAGAGGAGCAACAACAGAAGAGGAAGGTTGACAGACTTGCTATAGAATTTGACAGGAGGGTTCTTGGATTCCAGCGGTCTGAGAACCGAATTCTTGAATCCAAGGTTTCAGAACAAAAAACAGAGCCAGATGTGCGGCATCGGTTTGAGTACTTAGCAGAGAGGAAGGATCAGTTAGATGATTTCAGGAATAGACTGGATGTGGAGAAGGCAAAGCACCATAACTACATGCAGGAGACACAGAGGATCACATTAAGTGGATTTCAGACTGGATTTTCTTCAGTGTTCGAGTCACTTACTGGGTTCTGTAAGGCTTCTTTGAAGATGTATGATGAGCTTGTCACATTCATTGAAAAGGCAAAGGTGGATGAGAAGGATGGGAACCCAACATATATAGAGAGTTCTCAAGTTCAAGGTGGTGGTGAACGAAATCAGAAACAAGAACAAGGTGTTGATGACCTCGGATCTTGAAGGTGTCTGGGATTGTCGAGTGGACTTGTATATTAGATGATGTCGAAGCAGCTTGCTGAGACATATTTATGGTAGGCTCTAAGTAGTTGATGCAGCTGATTGTTTATTGTTGACAGACTTTGTGCATGCCTCCAATTTTTCATTTTAGGGGCTGTAACATCCTGACCTCCCTCTTCCCTTGGCCAAAATTGACCAGGAAGTTGTAAGGAGGGAAATGGAGTGGCTTGGTGGGCAATCACACCATAAGTAACTAAGAATGTAGGTTTTGAATCCTCAGATTATGCTTATATATATATCTATATTATTAATTATGCTTATAAGTGGCCTAAACCCTCCAAGCAGGGTTTAAAAAACCCAGGAAATGGGCTAAAAACCCCCCTAACCCTAGTTTTCGTACAGATTCAGTCAATCTGATTGGATTTTTCAAACCCTGCCTTCAAGCCCAATCCCCCAATGTGAAGGCAGGATTCAGATCCCAGAACCTGGCAACCACCAAACCATAATCCTCACTGGCAATGGTAGCTGGCACCTTCAATCTTCTGGTGTTTATTGTGTGAAAATTTCACAAACTTATCTGGTTGATAGGTAGCCTGGGTAGCTTGCTCTAGTGGAATTTGGAAGAATTCACATAAAAAGAGAACTGAAAATCGTAACATACGAACCCTTCTTTCTCCACTGAGGTTTTAAGTGGGATTTCTTACTAGATCAATAAGAGGGTGGTGGGCATGCCAGGATGAAGCTTGGGAGAAACCTCTCGCAACCCCTGCTGAAACAGTGCTTTACCATCAGATGTCCAATCAACTGCTGTGTGTTACCATATTTCAGGGAGAACCAGGTAGCTCTGGATGACATTTCACCTTTAACCACAACTGATCCGTTGATTCTTCAACATCAAGCAACTGTGAACCTAATGTAAAACCGTAATTGAACAATCAAAACAGTAACAAGATAAGACCTTTTCTCAGAGATTAAGATCCAGATTAACAGAATAATTAATAACAGCAAATCAAAGGGTTAGTTGAACACCAAAAACTCAAATTGAGTTCAACAAAATATAGGGATGAACACTAAAATCTTAGATCGATCCAAGGGCAGGATCAGAAGATATGAGGTAAAGCTAGTTATGCTAGGAGAGGGGCAAAACAACTACTTCACCACTCAAAACGGAATTTCACAAGAAAGGAATGATATTTGATTAAATGCTATAAATTTCATATCTGATTAGAGAAACCAGTCAATCGGATCAGTATTTTAGAAGAGAGAATTCCTTTTAAGAGATGGGGGTAAATAATCAAACCCATTAACGAATTGAACAAAGAACCGAATCTCACCCAAATGGTTTGGTTTCTTTTTTATTCTATTGTATACAAAATACCAATTTGAACCGATCAAAATCGGACCATATCAGCCGTTTGACATCCTACCTTAGGCAAGAAAAACTATATCATAGGACTGATGAAAGTTTCTATGGGTATTTAACAATGGGGAGACTGTTTCTTCTCCAGGAGCTTAGTCATATGGGGGTTGATCTCACATCGATTTCATAAGGAATTGGTGTGAGTTGTTATGATCTTGGGTTCGTTCATCTTGTAAACCGATTTATAGGGTTGAGTTCTTTTAAATCCATATTAGTGGTACCAGAAAAGGCAATCCTCGGCCTAACCCGTGCACCGAAGGGGTGACCTGATGCTAGAGTGAGAACCACTAGGAAAATAGCTACTTGCTATCACGTAGAAACCCTGGAGCAAAGTGAAAGTAGTTAAAAATGGCTATTTAATCCGGAGTGGACCATCGTGCATGTTGGGTTCGAATGGTATGTTACGATCTTATATTATCATATAAGGAGTTGATCGCAGATCGATTTCACAAAAAAATGGATGTGGGATAATATGATCTTTGGGTTCATAGTGATATATGTCATCCCTCAATAGGGCTCAATAATTTTTTTGGTATAAGAAATGGTTAAACATATAGCACCTTCAGATTTTAGAATTGGGAAAAGCCAATCATTCTCATTCGGTCGCTGTAGCTTCTAAGGCCGTATATCACAATTGAGTGAAGGAAGAACAGAGACCGAGAGGAGAGGATATGCCTGGTGCAGGGAGCCCAAGCAAACCAAGACCAGGGCGGACCATAGAGTGAAAATGGCTGTTGCTCTCTCCATCGGACCCAACCGATCCATCGTTCGCCGTAATCCCAGCTGCAGGTCCCCCTGTGTCTGGACTCGTCCCTTATTGGGTCGCCGGACGGCAACTTCGCAGTTCTGGAGGAGCAAAAGAAACCGGTCATCCGTTGTTTTCCAGCCCTCTCGCCAAGGACTATCGAGCAGGACAGCTACGGCACCCGTTCTCGCCGGGTCTAGAGCCGATGATTCCTCCGCTCCTCTAGAGATGTCTGTGGAGAGCGCTCTCAAGCTTCTCGGTGTCTCCGAAGGGGCTTCCTTCGACGATATCCTTCGTGCCAAGAATTCTATCCTTGCCTCCTGCAGGGACGACCAAGACACCGTCGCTAAGGTTCCTTTTCTTCTGCCGTCCAATTCTTTTCTTCTGTCTGGATTACTTCAAATTTGTAGTTCCATTATTGAATGAATATTTTGTTTCCCTTCTGTGAGTGAGTATAATTTGTAGATATAATAGAGAAATCTGGGACCCGTTATTTTGTTCTTAGATCTGGGCTCAAGAGTTGAATTAAAGCTTTATGCCATATTTGCTGAACTCTTCATCTATTACCGACCCATAATGCTTTTGTATTTTGTATTGGTGGGTAGATAAAACTTCTAGCTGTATTATAAATTTCCAACCATTGTTTTGTTTAGTTATTGGATTTTTTTTTTTTTTTTTTTGGAAAGTCGTCTTATACATGTATTGTTCATCTTTGGGAAAGCACGAAATTGCAATGTCCTGTCAAGTTAAGTTTTTTGGAAATTCATCTTATTTATGTATGGTATTAGTTCTCTTTGGAAAGAACTAGATTAAGAATTGTTTGCCAAGTTCAGTCATTTATTGCCTGTGCGATTCTTATCTCTGGATCCCTGCTTTTACTTTGTGGGTCAAAATGGTTCTCTACTCTCGTGTCCTGCCGCTGCTGCTGGTGGTCCCTTCACTTCTACTATACAACCCATTACAGTAACTAACTTTTGCCGCTGCTGCTGGCTGCTGCCATTGCCCCTGTTACAACTCATTTTCTCTGGTTGTTCTACTTTGAAGGAGGAGAGAGGGTGGCAAGTATTATAAAACATAAAAAGGAATCAGAGGAAAAGTTTGAAGATAAAATAGTGTAAAAAAAAAAAAAGAGAGAAAATCTTGATTCTGTCGTATTTGTTAATTAGATTGATTTATGATACTTTTCTTCCACAAGATCTATGGCAATGGGGCTGTTTTCACCTTGTATTCCAAAATAATAAACAAGTTTGCTTAAGAAGAAAAACTAATGATTTTGAATAACAAAAAATACCCTTAATCATAGAGGTTCTCTCTCTCTCTCTCTCTCTCTCTCTCTCTCTCTCTCTCTCTCTCTCTCTCACACACACACACACACACACACACACACACACACAATTGGAGACATGCATGTGGGCATACTTTTTCTATAAATGATGATTCATTTTTTTCACCTTTATATATGAAATAATCAACTAAGCTAAGATTTCTCCCAACTGTTCCAGTTGGCCACATTAATCTTCTTTAGGATCCATATCTTCTTCTAAATCGTAAATTCTATGGTTTCTCTGACCATATTTAACAATTTCCATTTTGGCCTTCTCCATAAGCTTGTAAATCCTTCATTTGACACCATTCATGCCATATTATTACTCCTTGCTGTTACTCTTTTTCGTTGGACACGACTGAACCAACTTATTCGACTTTCCTTCTTTTCACCCATTGGTGAAACTTCTCATTTCCTGTGAATGTGTCCATTCCTAATTTTATCCTTTCGGTCATTGTAATCATTTATTGTATTGATATTAGTATGTCTATAAAAGTACAGAAATGTATGTGTTGGAAATTTTTAAGGAAAAAAACTATCTGGAACACAGAGATGACAAACTCCCCCCCCCCCCAACCTAAAAAAAAAAAATAATAATAAATAAATAAATAAAAAATACCATGTGCTTGCTATTTCGTGATTTGCTTACTGTGAAGTGGAACTGTACTTGTAACCTTGAGGTTTTAGTTCTGCAACTCAACCAATGGAGCCATGAGCTTGAGCTCGGAGTTTGTAGAACTGTTAATGAGACCAATACTTTGCAACATATTTTACATTATGTCAATTTCTGAAGGGTTGGATGAAATATTATCAATTCTAAAAGGGGGAAAAAAGGAAACTTTTGTTTAGTGTATAATGACATTCTATTATTAAAAGAACTGCAGAAAGTGACAAAACTGAAGTGAATATGCTGCAACAACAACAACAAGGTGAGTAGGCCAAAGCCACAACCTGGAAAAAACACCAGCACACTACGTAATATGATAAGACCACATCCCCCACCTGCTATAAGCTGGTTTATGAAAAAGCAGTTTTACTTAAATTTTTGGAAATCACCTGCCAAACTAACAAATTTTGTGAAAGCTCGAACGAAATTATTCTTTGGAAGCCTCATACTACTTTTATATGTGGCCTTCTCTTGATGGTTAGGGTATGTTGGCCAGTTATCACAATAGCTTGATAGCAACTCAACTCAAAAGCCTTCAATAACTTCCTAGAAACTTAATTTCAAGGTTTATCTCCTCCACAAATTCTTCAAGATTATGTCTCATATGTCCATCAGGATTTGAGAATTTGCCTCTCTACTAGTGCATCAAGTATTCCCTTGGTATACGGTCAGTGGCTTGGTTTAACTTTACTAAAGTTTTGTTTTTTTTTGGTGGTGCCTGTTGAATGCAAGTGTTCAGTCTAAGGGTATGTGTATATATATATATATATATATTAGGTGGGGTGGTGGTAGTGGTATCTTTTCCTTACCCTATGGGGTTGAACTTGGCCTTTTAGTCCTTAACGCCATAAAATATCCCTTTTACCTGTCTGGTAAACAGGCAAGGCTAGTGAAGCACTTTGTACCATTTGTTTAGCCTGTATTGGTTTTTAGCTATATGAATTAAGGATTTCAAATGGGTAATGTGCTTAGGACTTCAGAGTGTTTGGGTGGATTAGATGGGCTGGGCCCTCAGTTATGTAATTGAATTTACAAAAAGAAAAAAAAAAAAAAAAAAAAAAAGATATTGTCCCTCTCTAGCTGAGTAAACAGAGAGTGTATTGCTTCCTTTCCCTTAGCTTATTCAATAGTTCAATACTTCAATGTACCCCTTAAGAGTCATATAGCACCGCAGCCTTTTCCAATCCATAGGCATAGACCAATCTACGTTGGCATCATTAAACAATCTGTACTGGGTCTGTTAAGAATGGCTGAATTAACTGGATAAATTTCCAAGTTTTATCTTATAGAATGGATCAATGTCTCATTGGAAGAGAAAGAACCCAACAGAACCCTACTTCTCAAATGATAACAAGATGAAGTTCCAATTTCAATTGGCATTTGTAACAGATCCTTAAAATGGTGTTTGCATGTTCTGAAATTTATAATCTGGTTAGACATATTCTTCTTTCCCAATTATGCAACTGGAATTTGGCATAGCAATTCAAAATGATGCTAATCAGGATCTATATGCAGACAACTGATACATTTGGCATAGTCAAGGGGTATGACTTAATCATCTGAACTATAGATACACCATGCCAAAATTGACCCCATCGGGTCATTTTTCCTTTTCTTTTCCCCAGAAAATACCACTGGAGTAGGTTGATTTGTATGTCTTTTCAGTGTAAACCAAATGGTGGGTCCTGAGCCTTGCTTGTCCCACCAGTACTTATATCAGTATGCCTTTAGTAGATCATCCCTAAAGTACTAACTAAAATGGTAGGTATGTGACACTTCCACATCATCTTTTTTCTTGGTAGATGAATTGTTCCTTGTGTTGCAGGTAGAAGCTGCATATGACATGTTGCTTATGCAAAGCTTAATGCAGAGGAGGGCAGGGAAAGTTGTAAATACAAACATCCCTTATGCTGACGTGAAACCTTTAAATAGCCCAGGAATGGGATCAATGTCTCAGTGGTTACAAGCCACAGGTAAAAATATACCTGTTTCGGTTGAAGCACCATCCATGGGGAACTTAGGCCTACAGGCAGGAGTATATGGAGCACTAATGGCCTTAACATTTGCCAATGGAACATCGACATCTTCAGCAGGGCCATATGCAGGGGCTGATGTTCCTGGGTTAATCTTAGCTACTGGTTTTGGTGCTTCATTATATTTCTTGACAAAGAAGAACATCAACCTGGGTAAGGAACCATTGTTTTAATGCACTCTGTTATTAGGGTTTGAAGGAATTAATGTCTCCTTGCATTTCCCGAATATGGTTGTTCTTGGTAGATCCTACCAATGGAAATGGATTACTTGTCCTCAGGCTGGCATTTCCATTTTAGTGTTGCATATCTGAAATGTCTTCCTCTAGTAACCTCCATACAGCTTAAGTGCATATGCTGTCAGAATTTCTACTGAGGTAGTTGCAAGATGTTTCATCTGCTTTCTTTTTCAATAGATCGAATTTGAGGTGATCATTGGAATTTAGACTTCTTGTTCAATGGATTCAGTTTCTATCTTTACTAATTGTAAGCAAAACTTTCCATCCATCTATTGGAACCTGATGACTAGGCTATTTATGATTCATACTTGCCACATATGTGGTGAGAGCAGGGCTGTCACTGTCATGAAATTTTTCTTGTTATCTTTTTGTCTGGTATGGCATCCAACCAATTTGGCAGGAGACAAAACGTTTTTTTCTCCTTATCTCCTCCTGCAAAATAAAAGTACATTTATCTAGTTACTCTGTTTTCATCTTTTCTTTTTTCTCACCCGACTTCACATTAAGAAAGTTGCTTAACAAGGCAAATCCCTGACACATTTGGTTATTCTTTAAGGAGAATGGTGCTTTTGACCATAAAGCATAAAAGAAGTGATTTGTTGTAGGGAGGAGCTCCTCTTGTCATGGTTTCATTCCTATGGACTTTAAAATTTGGTGAAGGAATCTGAGAGTTTGTCATGCTGTTCACAGGGAAGGCTACGCTAATAACCGTTGGGGGCCTTGTCGTGGGTGCAGCAGTGGGATCAGCAGTTGAGAACTGGTTGCAGGTTGACATTGTCCCATTTTGGGGTATAAACTCCCCGGCTGTTGTTGTAAGCGAATTCATTCTCTTTGCTCAGTTCTTGGTCTCCCTTTACCTAAGGTAGAGTTTGGAAATGATATTCATAACTTGAACTTTGATAGCTGTAATTATTATTGTAACTGCCTGGTGGTGTATTCTTTTACATAATACTATGAATGTCATGCTTCCTTAGGATTTGTAAAATATCACGTTGTATAGAAGAGAAATGTGTCAAAGCTTATACTTCCAATATTCAGATTCTGTTCTAAAGTGATCAATCATTACACTACTACTCTTCTCTCTCTCTCTCTCCCCTCTTTCCTCTTCCCTGGGATGAGTCTTGACCCTTGCGAGAAAGTGATTGAAGAAAATTAGAAAAGGGATTGATCTTTTTAATAAGGATCAAAACCAGTGGAAACCGAAATAACCATAAAAAAAAACACAGAAGTATGATAACTTTGATAATTTCGGCTCTGCTTATCAAAATCAGTAATTATCATTTTTCTCTAACGCGTTAAATCAGAATCGCAACTGCCCTCTCTGTAGGGCAATGCTTCACCTGATCAGATTCATGATAGCCCCTGCAAAATCTTTAATAAAGTTTGGTTAAACCACCTTCTTCTCCTCCCTCTCTTAAATGTATAGTTCTTTCATTTTTTTCTCCATGTTGGGTACTTTTTGTTCGATCTTTGAAGATGTAGGAATTATTATAATAAAGTACATGTAAATCATTCAGCGTTGACGAAGCATCAGGATTTTATTTATTTATTATTATTTTTTTTAATCATTAGAAAAAAATTGATTTTATTTTTCTAAAGCAAGGTTTAAGATTTTTGTGGTGGAAGAACATGTATGAGCTTCCATTGAAAGGATGAGTATATAGCCTTCTCAATGAATTAAATACCTTGTTTTCTAAACCTTTACCTAATTAAGTGGCAATGTTCCGCCACCTTCTATCTTGAAAGTTCAAACCATTGTTTTTACAAACATTGATGTAGAAATGCAATCTTAAAACAAGGTAGAAATGGAAAAATAATAACAAGCAATCTCACAATGCATACGGATTGCCTACATTCTCAGTGAGATAAGATCTTGCTTAGTGTCATTCTCATACTTTTCTCACCTTGCTTGCAGAGAAAGAAAACATTACTACAAACATATAGTGAAACTCTATATAGGACATGTGCACAAATACCCATATAACCATAGAAAATTTTCAATCCATTTTTCTCATAGATGGAATTAAAGACATCATATCCCCAACAATTGAGGCAATTGAAAAATCAGATTTTGACTTGGGCGAATTAAAATATTATAAAAATTGGTCAAGAGTCATGAAGACACACAGACTTAGAAAATGATCAGAATTGGCTTGAGTCAATACGATTTTCCACATTTTTGTGGAAATCAAACAAAACTAGCATTGTAAGTCTTTTGGTTCATACTTTGACATTGTGTCCCAAAATAGTACAGTTAAGGATTGCTTACCAATTCAGCTGGAGACATCCCAAGAGATGGAGAAAGAGAAGGAAAGACATCATTACGATCTAGTCGAATAGTTATACCTTAGAGTAGGTGCAGGGGAAGCTTCAAAATCTACTTTGCCTTGGGGAGAAGAGGTAGTTGATGAGGTGCATTGTCTATCGTTTGAATAGGAGCTGCATGAGGTTAGCTACCTTACTAATAATTTCACTGATCCGTAGGGCTGCTAGATATCCATCTTCAATTTTTCGATGGTGGCCATGAAGCAAGAGTTTCCTCCCTTTTAAAACATTGCAACCTTGGGCAGCTGTAATGGATCCTTGCATTGTTATAGCTTAGGCATAAAAATTCTTTGCAGGGAGGCAGTAAGCGACAGTGAGGATCCATCGGTTGGGGTGCATGTCGGGGCCTTCCCAGCCGTTGGATCCTCACTGTCACTCACTATTCACCACAGAAGATTAAGTCCATAACTTAGGACCTACCAGATACCAAGATTCAGCCTTGGTAGAGTTGATCAAGTGGTGAAATAAAGCTTTGGTGATTCATTTAAAATCAGAATTTTGGAGATATTTGACATTTGGTGACAAGTGCATGTTAAAAAAAAAAAATTGATTTGTATTTGACCATGGAGTTTGACAAGTGATTAACTCAATTGGTACCCTATTTGTTTAACGAATGGAATTACCATGTAACCCTTTTACACGAACTACGGAAAAGCTTCTATGACCAACCCATATAAACAAGGGCTCAGATCCTCTCCTGGACCATGACTTCATGCAACAATCTCACACCATTCATTGGGTGTGAGGCCACCTCTGGGTGTAGGGACCCACACCCAATGAATAGTGTGAGATTGTTGCAGGAGGTCATGGTCCAGGAGGGGATCTGACCTCTATAAGCAACATTTTGCTATAAAAAAAATATCTGCTCCCCTAGTGTAACAAGTAATAAGAGTGACTAGCTAGGCCCCCATGGCATGTCAGTAATTAAATTATCAAAAAATTATAATAGGCAACGCTAATGATTGCCTTAATGACATTTTTTAGTATTAGAAAACATATAACAATAACTTGATAAGATGCTTGTCAAGTGTTTGTTAATTTATTATAAAAAGGCATGCATTTGTTATGAGTAACGGATACACAAAGCCACATGCATTATTGGCATGATACATGGTTATAACAATTCATAGTCCAAAATATTTACCATAAACCAACCTAGATGTATATTGTTAGAATATAACAAAGAATGATGATAGACTAAGACATTGGAGAAAATCATAGAATTCATCAAATAACTGTAAACTCTGTTCTATGGAAATTTGGAAATGGGAGGAAGTCTTGAACTTTTCATATCACTCCGACTCCATTTTGGGCCAAGCTTCATCAATGAATCGGAACGTTTCTGCAATAAATATGGGCTATCAAAGAAATTCCACTGCGTTGGAGTTTCGAAATTCCCTCGGTAGTTTCCAATACTTATTTTTGTAATGATGATTTTATTAAAGTGATTCTTTCTTTCACAATGGATGAAACAGAATTAATCCATTATTATTTCATCTTGCATGATCTTTTTTCGTCTTCTACCTTATCTACCCATCCCGGTGTTTTAAAAATCAGATCAGGCCAATCAGCTGATCCTGATTCCAACCGATCAGATAAAGAAGATGACAGATTTTCTATTGTATTTGCAGCATGGTAATAAATAGGGAGAGACCACAGTTTTTCAAACCTGGAATCACCATTAAAACATAGAGACAACCACTGTTGTTACCACCAACTGCACCAACTGCACTCGTTTGTGTGTGGTCAAGCATGGCCCTTAATTGGACGGTTGTTACCTCTTTATGATATTTGATTAGCTCCCTTGAGGAATTTGAACGTAAGAGAAGAAGGGGTTCAGGTTCTTACTCTTTTCTTGCCCTCAAAGAAGGTCGGGGTTGTGTGGCCACTTATAATGATGGACTGCGCTTGCCCACAATATTTATTATTTAGATGCCATAGTAGTTTGTCGGATGGATTAGCCTCCTGTTGGAAATATTTATAAGGGAGCCCTGCTGTGAATATGTGGGGTCCATGTAACTGGCACTGTGGGGAACCTTTTCTTTATTTATAAATAATAAGAAAACTTACTTATTATAGTCGACCTAGTTTTCCTTCCCCAAGGTGATTTGAGGAAAGAATATGGGACTCTTGGAATGGTGCCAAACGGATATTGGACTTTTTCGTACAATGGGGATATAAGGAATAATGACATCCTAATGGCTAAATTTGCTACACGTATGGTGAAGAAAAACTTTCGCCGACCAAAGAAGTTTTCTTAGGTGGTTCTACTTTTTTTTTTTTGGGCATGAAATGGTGTGTGAATGACAACTCCAATTGTTGGATAGATAGGGGATGGCAAGGATTGCCCATATGTCAAATTGTAAAGTTAACTTCTCTTATATACTTTTCTATGTATTTGTACTTTTTTTCTTGTATTTTCAACCATTTTTAGAATATTCTTTTTCTTAATGGATTTCTAAAGCTTTATTTTGCTTTGTACATGGATCAAGGCAGGTATGAAATCTAACAAGACAATTGAGGCTGAAGAACTAGTTAATAAAACACCGAGTGGGAACCATGGTCTCACTCAGATGTGAAGTTTACACATTAAATAGAGTTGGCAAAGTGGCAAACAGAACTTCGAAAATCCAATGGAGAATGAAACTAAAGAATGAAAGAAGTAGATGGATGAAAAATACAGGAAAGGTATGCCCTATACATTACATGAGAGGATATATGATTATAGTATGAATTTTTATTTTTTTTTAAGGTAAAAAATATACAATTTTACATATATGATCAATCTAAACAATTTCCTAGATATCCAATGGTCAGCGATAGAGACTTCTCAGTAGGATTTTTTAAGAGGCTTTGGAATTCTTGCTTACTGCTCAGCTGCCAGTTGATTCAAAAGAGTTGGAACCCAGATGCTTCAGACTCATTTAATGGTTTCGAACTCTGGATTCTTTTCCGCGTGGATTTTTTTTTTTTTGGTGGGATGGGGGACCTCAGAGTCATTCATTTAATTCATCTGACCATTTTATAAATATGTAATATCTACGTGAAGTGGTCCAGCAACTTGTTTTGTCAGACCAAGTAATCTCACCTATGGCCTATTCAAGTGATCAAGTGTTGTGGCTTGGGAACCCCTGCCAACTTAATTTATGCAGACTTACTCTGGAGTTTGGACAATAAATCTGAGTCCATCATACTTACATGAATGAGAGGAAGACGATTGGTATGGAAGCATCGGCAAAAAAATCAGGAACTTATTACCCATCAATGAAGTCCTCATGACTATATATTTGAACCAGTTTAAGTCCAGTTTAAGTCTCCATTAGGTGCAGCTGTGTTCGTTAAAAATATCCCGTGGACCATTTCAAAGTGTTACACAATTTGAATATATTTCATGGTCTGTTGGGCCATCTTAAGCCTCTGCTCAGAAAAAAAATCAACCAAACCATCGACGACAAAGTCTGTAAATTGTAAACATTCCAATGAATCCACCATTTCCTTGAATCTTCTGGATTGAGCATGATGATAAAAGAATCAAAAGGTAGAGGTAGGTACACCATATAAGATTAGCAAGCTTTCTTCTGAACATGAGGTAACTTACCTGATTAACCATTATTTGTTTATCAAAGAGGCCCAACAGGAAAAAAGAAAAGCATTCACATCAATTCTCAATGAAGAAGAAACAGGGGAATCAACAGAGAAGAATACAGATATTTGGTAACATTGATCATTCATGTATTGCTATTCTGAATTTTTCTTATAAACAAGGTGGTGTTGTTACATTGAAGGTGGTCAAGTGGAAAAATTGTATAAGCAGAAAACCTACAGATACTAAGAATACAAAACAAGAATTAAAAATAATACATCAAAAAAATTCTCATCTGGTAATTTGAAGTAGGGGCATTACATATCCCTTCTGCATAATGGGCAAGAACCATGTCTGATGAGCCACTCATCGATGCAGGGTAGGTGAAACATGTGGTGACAGTAAGGCAAACTTCGAACCATATCTCCAAGCTGAAAATCCTAAGGGTAGGAAATAAAAAAATTTCAAGCATGAATATCTAATCAGGTCTTTATAAATTATCCAATTGGTATACTCAGAGAAGTACATAGTTAACAAAGAATAAAGGCCAAACCTGAAGGCATACTGAACAGGAAACCTTCTCCCCTGATGCATCCACATTGTTCATGTTTGTGATTTTGATCTTTGGAATTTTCTCAACTGAATCTCCTGACAACCCTTTGGTTCCACCTGTCTCGAATATGCTTGTGACCTCTTCAAAGCCAGTTTCACCAGCACCCATCTGATTAAAATTATCCAAATTGTGAGCAAACTACCATGGCACATCTTTTTCCCATATAAAACAGCCACATCTCAAGGTTTCTATAATTACCTGACTCTGAACTGCACTTAACATTGCTGGACCAATCCGCTCCCGAACGAGCCTTCCACTTAGAAGGCTAGCAATAACATCAATCTGGACAATCCAATTAAGATATTAATACAGTGTTGATGGTGAAAATGCAGCAAAAATCAAGTTTCAAGGATAAATTCAAGATTCGGCCATTGATTTTGGGGATCTAGTATCTTACAGTTGAATCCATACTTGGCAGCCTAATAATTACATCAAGCAAACTAGCAGCTATTCTTCAATGAGAGTGAAGCAAAGCTACTAACCAAGTAGAGGAGACACTCAAGTCCTGAATCGTCAGAATGCCAAAGATGAAGAGAAGATTCAAACACCTCAATCGAGAAAACAGCTCCAGAGATGGAGCCAACCGCAGCTCCACGGAAGAACCCACTCTCAGTTTCTTGGCCTATCAAGGCTCCAGTCATTGCTCCTAAAAGGGAACCCACTGAAAACAAACAGAAGCAGAAAGAACCAACTCCATAAGTAACAATCTTAAGAACACAATTACATTCTGCCCAAGCTAGACCCTTGATATCAGAAGAAGCATAAATAAACAGGACCACCAGATAAATCTGGTTCCAAGTAGTAAAAGAATACATAGATGATGAAAGAAGAAAAAACCCAAATCCCTCTCTTAATTTGGGAAGCTGCTTTTCACCATTTCTCCCGGATTATGAGTTGAAATTAAACAACATAAGAACATCCATATGGTTTGCTCCTCAGGAGGATCACTTTTCTTATCAAATCGTATTAAAGAGAAAACATTGTAGAATTTCAGAGGGGTTATGGAAGATGAAGTTTGGCAGTGATCGCTTAAAATTTTAATAAAAGAGGAACAAACAAACAAAAACATCCAACAACTGGGGGAAAGAACAAGAGAGCAAATCCATAATTTGAACCTAATTCGTTGAATTTCGTATAGCATTTTTTGTCTACAAAATCATAAAAGCAATTAAACGAAAAGATGGCAATGCCCACATACCTCTGTTTCTAACTTCAACAGAGACGCATAATTAATCCTTTCAAGACAATATGGAGAAGAAACTAAGAAAGAACAATAACATAAGATGAACAATCAAAGAACGGAAAGCTCACCCAATGCGAAAAAGAAGGTGAAAATTGCAGACAAGAGGTTGCGAAGAATCGCAGAAACCGCAGAGCGGCAAACCCTTCTTACTCTTTCAACCCAGATCCCAAATGATGACAAAGAAGAATCAACAGGAGATGGCAAAGGAGAAGGAGATGGGTAAGTGTAAAACTCCATTTTCGTTTCTCCTGTAATCAAATATACGGATCATAAAAGGTGTTTTCTTGGTCGAAACTCGAAACCAACTACATATATAACAGAAGGAAGGTAGATACTTTAATCGTTAAGAGAAGATGAACAAAAAACCCACATAACCCAACCAGATTTTTGCCTTAATCCTTGGGAGCAGGTTTTATAGACGGCCCCCTCCATACCTATTTGCACGACATAGCAAATCAGATTGGAGCTAAAAATAATTTAGTGAGAAACCCAAAGGACCTCCACTAAAATATCATTCTTGACCCACAAGGGAGCCGCCAGGCAAGGGTCCCTGAGGGGTCAGTAAAGGACTAAAGGGGTCTCATTGGGTTACATTTATTGTAATATTACAATTGGGGGTGTCAACAGGTCGATTTGGTTCAGTTTCAGTCAAGGTTGATTTGATTTCGATGTGGGAATGTTGAAGTCGAAATTAAACCAATAAGAAAATTTTGGTTTCAATTTGATTTCGATTTTGATGCATTTTATAATCAGGTTGGTTTCGATTTTTGGTCTGATTTGGATTCAATTTTTCATACAAATGTGTATACAACTATGCTAAATTTCGCTATTTTAATGAATTTTGGACTGTTTTTGGTTTCTTACCATTTTGGTTTTGGTTTCAATCTGGGTTTTGAACCGATTTCGGTTTGGCTTTGGGTTCATCCGATTTCCGATGTGATTTGGTTTGATTTTGGGGTTACAATACTCCAAATCAAAACCGAACCAAAAAGGCTTCGATTCGGTCCAATTGGTTTTATCGATTCGGTTTAAGTTTGACAACCCTAACTACAACTAGTAGGTCAGGATCCGATCACGATCAAACTTGATGGGAGTCTGTTCAATTCAATGGTAGTTCCTACGTTGTATATTACTGCAAGACATAATGGTCTAAATATCTCAATGATCGTAACTCATTAGATGGAGATGGATCAACCAAATAAGTATGCAAAACATAGAATTCAGGAACTACCATTGAATTGGATGGACTCCATGGTGTGGATAAAAGCCGGGTCCTCTGTTCTATACCTCTTTTATTGTTTTAGTTTAAGATCTGAATCTGATATATACAAGGAGTACAATTGGCAACGAGCTTTCCCAAATCTTATTTGGATGCATCTTGATTTGTTGAAATCATTAGTATTGTTAGGATCTAGTTTCCCTTTCACCAAATGAAAAGAGAACATCCATTACCCAAAAAATAAAAAAGAGGACAACTTAAGTCATGACATCTGACTTTTGGATGGTGTTTTCAAATCTATACAATAAGGGTGGGAGTTAATGTTGAAACTCAGTCCAATCAGATAATCACATCACAGTAGATCGAGAGAATCTCTCTCTATTCAAGACGATGATGAAAAACTCCCGCTTTATTAAGGGCCACGCTTCGCTACAAGAATTACTTTTCCTTATATTTATTTGGAAGAAATAATGCTACTAGGCTGCATGTGTTGCACTAGCACCTACCTGTGTCTATTTCTCTCTTCCCTTTTATGAAATGACATGTTTATTTCTTATTGTGGAAAGAAAGAGATAGACACAAAGAGACGCTAGTATAGTGTACGTAACTTGACAACAACTCGATCCCTTAATATTATTATGGAAAAGGCTCTCTAAAGTCTAAACTGTCAAGTTAACATACATTACCCCTTTTGTGTTTATCTCTTCTTTCTTCATGTGAAATAATAGTATTGTGACTATTGTCCCTTTTACCGCCCCTCATTGGTGCATGCCCAAAAAGTACTAGTAGTAGTAGTAGTAGAAAAGAAGAGATAATTAGTAATTTTTTTTTCTTCGAATACCCTATCCTGAAGGGTGAGATAATCTTGCATCATACATGAAGCTGTCAGTAAACACCTCAATTGGGATGGGTTCCTGTGGCGTCTTAATCATAGCTAAGAACTTTAGCTTTCCCAGTCAAGGCAAGGAAAAAGACATCTGACATCATTAGCTACAATGATAGAAAAAATCATGACTTTTACACACTTCAATTATTTTTAGGATAACAACCAAAAACGCTTTTAAGTTGAATTGATTCATAACGTGGTCCAGATATAGATAGGCATGAACACAGCCTATGTTATGTCACACTTATAAACCTATCCAATACTCAAGATATTTTTGAAAGGGCCATTTTATTTATTTTTATTCAATCCAATATATACTCGTTGGATTACAATGCTTCAAAAAATAATCAATACCCAGCTAACATCAAAAGGGTTATTTTATTTTATTTTTCTGCTTCTAGACTTTGGGTTTTGTAATCCATGGAAACACATAGAAATGATAATATTGGCCATTATCACCTTGGCCTAGTGTATCTTAGTTTGTTTCTCTCATTTTTTTTTTTTTTTTTTAAACTTTGTATTTGAATGGAAACCAGGTAAAAATATAGAAGTCTACATTTTTTTTTTTTTATATGATATCGATTCCATTTGGTTGCAAGGGAAATTAAAGAAAAAGAAAGTGAAAGTTTCTAAACTAAAAATGAAATTATTATAATTATTACTTAGCATAGTTGTATAAATTGCTTATCATATTTAGCAATAATAATTTTAGATGTAATTTTTATTTTACTTTGGATGCAAAGTGAAATTTAATAATAAAAAATATAATGATTGAAGCTACACTGACATCATCATGTGGGTAATGGATACAAAAAAGAAAATTCTCTTAGGTTTGAAATTTTCACTTCCCTCATCTTTAATTTTCTTTGCAACCAAATGGAGTCAATAGGGCTATAACCATTTTTATATAAAGATGAGTAAGATACCTAGTTTTAAACCATAATAATTGCGATCCATGACTATATTCATTTGGTTCTAAGACAGCTAGTTCAGATACAAACCAAAGCAATGGTACTGGTTACAACAGGTATTTGTTTTGGTCCATCCCTAGCTTTTGGGTGTCAAAAAAGGGAAAGAGAAAACATAATAAGACACAATGATTGATTATGTGTCTATCTCTCCTAAAATTAAAATAATATAATATAATATATTCTTTTCTTTTCTTGACATCCAAACATGGTCCAAGTATGGTATGACCTATATCGGATAAAGTATGATAGGATGGTATTAGGAAGGGAGTTGGGCTCCACTAGGACCATATTAAAAATCATTCATTCACAATCTCTCATATATCAGTTTGGTTGGGGTCTAGATTTGTAACTTATTTATGAGCATGGCCTATGCTTTCAACACTCTATATATCTATCTCTCTCTTCTCCAAAATAGGTGTGTGTAAAGATGTCTTTTAACATGGAGAGGGAGTTTAGGTATCCAAGCCGAAGTGGTCTATCGAGTATGACTATATTATGATCAAAATAAAATTCCAAACATAAACGAAAGTAATCATATAAACCCAACTAAATTTTCTTGCCGTATTAATACATTGTAGACTTTTATTATGTGAAGACCATAACCTTTAAGTTGCTATTATCTTGAAAATAGATTAGTTACGAACCAAATGAGCATGATATGCAATGCTTTTGTCGGCTTAAATTTTTTGAAATGCAAATGTAGTATTATTATTGATGGGAAAAGAACACTTATGTGGCCCTTGCACCCAAACACAGAGAGAGGTGAAATGATGGCCCCACCTCTATGAAATATATATATTTAAAAAAAAAAAAAAAAAAACCTCACCCTTGTTGATGCCTCCATGTGTGTCTCCTCATTGGCCCTCGCACTAGTGCTAGCATGTGACCAGGTAGTGTTACACGAGATTAATACCAATACACGTGACTATTAAACTTTGAAATTTGATAGGTGGAGACTATTTCCTTCTATCCAATTGTTGGAATTAGGGGTGTCAATTCCCGAATCAACCCAATAGACCTGATCGAGCTCGATTGCTTAAAGCCCAAATTGGCCTGGCCTAATTAATAAATGTGTTGGGCTCTAGCCTTGCCCGATTGTAATCTGTCATTTTCTATGCAAGGTAGCTACACGATAGGGCAGCCAACTAGGACCGATCGATCAATAGCTTAACTCAATCCAGCAAGTTTAAAGCCCATAAATAGCCCTCTTGCTAAGCCCAACATATTTAAAGCCCAACAATAGCCTGTTCATAGATAAATATGTCATTAACACATTTAAAGCCCGTATAAGGCCCGTTGAGCTCAATAATTGGTAGCCCGATTAAACACCGTACTCAGTACTCAGTTGACCATTTGTAAATGGGGCCATGCTTAGCACATGTAGACTGATCACTTAAATGAATCAATCATGGTGCAAAGTCCTAAATGGGAGAAACCCGATTAGGTCTAATCAAAATCGGCTCAACCCAATTGATTGAGTTGACAAACATGACAGAATAAATGTTTTGTGAAGTTTGAAAAAGTAACATACCCTTGTGATAATAATATGGTATTTCACCTTATTTTATAAGCACTTTCTATACTTCTTCTATGTGTCCTTTACGAAAGAAATAATAAATGAAGAGAAATATAATATATTTTTATATTTATTTAGCATCATCACTTCTTTTTCTTTTTTTTTTGTTTGAAAGCATCACTCCACTTTAAGTGATGGTTTTTTTTTCAATCCTCTTTTACATTTTCATGTTGGTCTATGTTGTACTAAACAAACACAACCTACACCACTTTGCTACAAATCCACTCATGCAGGTTAGGTCAAGCAGGAGTAGAAATTTTGTTATTACCTCCATTTGGTTATAAGGAAAATTAAAGATAAAAGAAAATGAATTTTTCAAACCTAAGAAATAAACTTTTGTAATTATTATATCATTACTCCCAAATTATTTCATATTTGGTTGTTTATAATAATAAAAAATCCCCTTAGATTTGAGAAGTAAAACAAAGATTTCTTTTAACTATGTCATTACTAAATATGGTAAAAATTTAAGTAATTTATAAAATAAAATTGAGTAATAAATACAATAGTTTCGTTTTTAGCTTTGAAAATTTTTACTTTCCTTCTCTTTAATTTTCCTTGCAACCTCAGCTTTGGCCAAAACCAATATGATGCCAAGACATTATTTCTCAATGATATAAAGGTTGATGAGCCTGATTCTGGATCTAAATTTACATGGATACATCTGAGTCCCTATCTGAATTCAAATTGGATTCACAAAAGCAAATCCAATCTATGGGATGCAGTTAGACCCCTTCTGTCTTATGTCATGCCCTGAAAAACTGAAACTTGACAGTTGCAGGGATCTAAATGTGAAGCAAGTTCACAAACTGTCACAGATTTTATTTGCAATAAGAAGTAAAAGGGCAGGAGCCCAAAAGCCTCAGAAGGCTAATGGCTAAAGGGAGAAATCCAAAAACAGAAACAGAGCAACAACCCAATACAAATCAAAACCTGGTCAAAGCATCAAAATTCTCCAAATGGGAAGAAAATGAGTAAATGACCATCATCCTGGGTATGCTTGAAGCATAAGGAGCATCTACAAGCAAGATCAAACCCCTTCAATTGAAGAAAAGCATCTGCCTGGGTTCCACTTCTAGCTGTTCTCCATGAAAATAAGGAAACACCAGTAGATGGGATCTAACTTTCCAGATTTTGTCCATACGGAAAGTCCTTCTGACTCCCAAGAAGGAGACCCAAAGGAAAAGACTTCACTGAGAACACAATGGAGCTACAAAGAAAACAGGCATAAAAGTATATCAAAGTTTAAGAATTAGAAATAAAAATAAATAAATTATTATTATCACAAAGGTTTGTTATTTTGTCAAATATCACAAAGAATTTATTCTGCCCTGTAGATAGATGATATGTTCATTTCGACCGTAGGATAAAAAAAACATGATCTAGATTAACCACATATCAAATTTCAGAGTCTATATATACATTTTTTTTTACATACATAATTTATGCATATGTACCAATACTATAAACATTATTGAACACTCTCCCAACTCCGGGTAGGAACAAACATTTTAATTTAAAAAAAAAAAAAAAAAAAACTCAAATTTGTCTTGTAATTTTCGAAAACATTACACTTCATTGTTTCGTGGATAACTATAGAAAAATATTATTATAATAATAAAAAAAAATGGGTGATCAATGTAATTATAGTTGGTGAAAAAGAAATTATAACTTTACTTGTTTATCTTCATATTATAAACTCTTTTGATGAGTCTTAAAATCTTGTAATTTTCTATTTGTACCTAAGAAATTAACTTTTAAATCATTTTCAAACCCTTTTTCAAGTCTTGACTTTTTTTTTATTTAAAGATAGGAGAAACCCTTTAAAGATAGGAGAAACTTTTCCCACACCCAGTCATGGAGCAGTAGCATTCAGTCCCCTTTATAATACTCCTCGTTGTTCTACAAAGTCGACAATACCCCCATCGTTAGAAATCGGTTCGGTTTCAATCCTGGTATTCAATATTTTGGATCCATTTATATCAGCTTTAAATCAGTCAGTTTTCCTATTTTCATAAAAAAAATTAATCATTTTTATAATTTTACCCTGATCCATTACTAATACTAGTAGGATTCGACCGATCCAACATATCAATACTTATAACGTATTCCATCCAACCAGATAAAATTATGTTTCTTGCATGCCATACCATCCATAAAATTTTTTTTTTTTTTGGGGGTAGAACACCATGCATCAATCAATCTAGGAAAGCGTAAAAGGCCAATATTCTTCGATTAGATCATAGAATCAGGATTATGCGCCAACGTAAAACTTGGGACCGGGACCGACGAATCATATATATATATATATATATATATATATGCATTAAGGGCAACCCTCGTCATTTTCTTTTGTTTTTTTGGTATTCAGACGTTAAGCTAGATTAGTCCCTTGGGTTCATACTGATCCCACAACTATATGGATTGAGACACACTGTGATTGAATGAGAATCATTTAATTATCATCAAAAATAGTGAAGAACACTAAATACCCTGTGTGAGTGACCCCAAGAAGATAAGATGAGTTGAATTCAAAACCACACGCTTCTTGAGGTGAAGATTCCTTGTCAACTCGACTATTCCTTGGGGTTTCGTAACCCTCACCATTAGATTCTTCTCAATCTCCATTTTTCACAAACTTGGAATCAACAGATCAACTCGCCATCCTGTGATTATGAATCACGCATGTTAGATCAAAATGAACAGAGGTGTCAAATGATTGATTTAGTCTGATTTCGATCATTCAAGTTGGTTTCATGCATATATTGGTCTAAATTAAAACCAACCCATTAAAGGTGAGATTTAGTTTTAGTTTTTGGTCTAACTAATTTAAGGTTTTTTATCAAGAGCATGGATCTTGGCGCAATGGTAAGATTGTCTCATTGCAACCTAGTGGTTGTGGGATTGTGTCCTGAAACAGCCTCTTGGTGGAGTGAGGTAAGGTTGCCCCAGACCCGCAGTGATGGGAGACTTGGGCAATGGGTACATCATTTTTTTCCTATTGGTTCTTAATAGGATCTAATCTGCTTGTTATCGGTTTGGTTCGATTTTTTCATATAAAAAGGGTTCTTTGGTTGGCAGCATTGGCCTGCATCATCATTGGGGCTAATCATAGCACACTCCCAAACCTCCAATAAGGGGGATTTTCACATTTCATGGGTTAGGGGGATTTTTGCCTTCTATGTTCAGGCTATGCTACCTGATGGTGTTCTTTTTCCTATAAATAATGATGTCGGAAAAAATATATATATCAATTTTTTGGTTTCGAATTCAGTTGGTCTTTAATGATTGGCCCAGTCGGTTTTTCAATTTTCCACCGATTCCATAAAACCTAAACTAAATACAACCAATAACAGAATTGGTTCGATCGGGTTTTTCAGTCAGTTACCCCCCACTTCCCCCATTGGAAGTACTCCAATGAGAATATATGAGATGAACCAGTTCAAATTTTGACACCCCCCAAATGTGGTATTACATTAATGGAGATTTCTGCACAAACCCGGTTTGGTCAATGGCTCAACCAGACAAGGCCACAGACCATAAGGGTAATTTAGTACTTATCAAAGTCTTCCCAACGTGTTGCGTGGGTTTGGAGTCGGTAGAGTGGAGCCCAAGGAATCGTGTAAATCAGATTCAGATATCGTTATCACTCACATAAAGTCCTAAATATCCTAACGTCTATTCAGTTTACTCTCTGTGTCTTTCAGAAACAATGAAATTTTTAGGGGTACTTTATGGAAAATTAATCCAAAAATTAAAAAAAACGGTAACCAGTTTTAAATCCGATAGCTGACAACACGCTTCGAATCGAGACATCTCTCTCTCTATTCGTTTTGCTGCGTTCATATAGCAATAGTAATAATATACTTTCCTAAAAGCAGAGTGCTCGGGAGCAGCAAAAAGTAGGGGAGAAGCTGAAGAATTGCAGAACTCAATCCAAAGTGTAAAGATCAAAGGAAAGAAAAGTATAATTGTAACCTTAAGGATTTAGTACTTAATAACATAATCATACCCATCATCGTTCGACGAAGAATTCATCACCCATAAGCTCCACAGGCTCATTTTCCCCAAATGGGTCCTTGCTTCACCAGAGCTCGTAGAGTCCCTATCTCTTCTTCTTCTCCAGATAGATCACCTCCTCGTCAATCTCAGTCAAAATCCAGGAAAACCAAAGAAAAGATGAAGGGAACATCCACAACACCACCACCACAATCAGCAGAATCTCCTTTTCTTCCCAAAACAGTAACCATAGCATCCTCAACTCCAGAGATTGGTAATATTCTAGGAAAACCCATTTGTGATTTAACCTCAATTTATGATCTCGATAAAGAACTGGGAAGGGGGCAGTTTGGTATCACTTATCTCTGTACCGAAAAGGCCACAGGTTTGAAGTATGCATGTAAGTCGATATCGAAGAGGAAGCTTGTGAAAAGCAAGGACATTGAGGATGTCCGGAGAGAGATATTGATCCTTCAACACCTTACTGGTCAGCCCAATATCGTGGAGTTCAAAGGCGCTCATGAGGACAGGCAGAACTTGCATTTGGTGATGGAGTTGTGTTCGGGTGGGGAACTCTTTGATCGGATTATTGCAAAGGGTAGCTACTCGGAGCGAGGAGCTGCAACCTTAGGTCGGCAAATTGTTACTGTGGTTCATGTCTGTCACTTCATGGGAGTGATGCATAGAGACTTGAAGCCAGAGAACTTTTTGTTCGCAAGTCGGGATGAGGATTCTCTGCTCAAGGCCACGGATTTTGGACTTTCAGTCTTTATTGAGGAAGGTCAGTAAAAATTTACAAATGGTATTGTGCAATCTGCATATTGGTTCTGATATCTTGCCATCTAGTTGCAATAATTTGATTGTTTTAAAGTACCTAAGTTCTCTATGAGCTTAATTGTTTCTCTATACTGATTGGTTTTGCTTGAGTTTTGTCATTCAAGCTTAGACTGAACTATTGTTCCATTGGATGGTTTTGCATTTTTTTCACATTTGGTGGACTTAATTCCACAAGAGTTAGGACCAAAATAAACAAACACAATGGCCAAATTCCAGCCCACTGGGCAATGGAAACAGAGAGAAGCAGTTGCTATTGACAGGGAACTGTAGAGTGGATTATGGAATGACAATGTGAAATGACGAAAATGATAAATTCATGGAGATACTGAACCTTCATTCTGTGTTTGTCCGAGGCCCAAGAGGAAGCACAAAAATGATGAATAAGTATTTTTTTGATTGTTTTAGTATGTGCATGTAACATCTAATGTGACAGTGGCACACATTCACGTTTCCATGGGGCAGGGAGGAAAGCCAAGATAGTATAAGTCTTATGTATGTAGTGTTGTATAGGATTGGTTTGTTGATAGGGGGCAGAGACGTTTTCCCCTTATTTCTCATAAAGGTAAATCTTGTATATCTTCCCTGCTAATCATATTTATAGTCTTTTCTCTACTTTGGATATCTATTGTTGTGTTTAAGTAAGTGGCACACGATTATGGTGTAGTTAAATTGATTATTTAGGCCTTCGCAATTCTTCACTCTTATGTGATTATATTCAGTGGAGCATGCATGTCATTGAATTTATTGAAATTTCTCAATTTTATATGCTTTTTACTCATTGGAGATTCTTATTACGATGGTCATATTGTTTTGCTTTTGCACACATTCATCTCTAACCTACCGAATGCATGCATTACAAATGATTCCAGGAAAAATTTACCGCGATTTTGTGGGAAGTGCTTACTATGTGGCACCAGAGGTTTTACGCCGGAGCTATGGGAAGGAAATAGATGTCTGGAGTGCTGGGGTGATCCTTTACATTCTTCTGAGTGGTGTACCTCCGTTTTGGGCTGGTAAGGAAAATTTTTACTCCCTCCCACACTCCTCCAAGTGTAAGTGCCTTTTGAGAAATCCAGCCTTATGGAAATTTTTTAATACCGAATTCTGAGTCATTGAATAAAATAGAGTTAGCTGTGGTTCAGATTCAGGCATTCTATTCATCCACCTAGCTGCTTGTATGCCATATGTTCTGCAATAATTTTGATAGGCATTCCTTTTCATTGTCGAACCAAAATTTCCTAATGTATCCACTTGTTAATTAGTTGTACAATTGTGTGAATAAATTTACTACAGAGACGGAGAAAGGCATATTTGATGCAATCTTAGAAGGAGAGCTCGACTTAAAAAGTGCACCATGGCCTTCCATATCTGATTCTGCTAAGGACCTCATCAAGAAGATGTTAACACATGACCCTCAGAAAAGAATTACTGCTGCCCAAGCCCTCGGTGAGTAGGGAAGTGTTTGTTAAAATCCAATTAGCAGGGCCAATTCCAAACTCCGCCCTTGAGTTTGTGAGGCCAACTTCTGGGTAGATCATGTATCAAAACCATACCAATTGGGCGATCTTAATGCATCAGATGTGGTCATCACTTTGGAAGAAGTGCATGCATCAGACGATTAGTATCATCCAATTGGTTATTATTTCAGCAGTGTTTGTAACTAGACAATTAAATTTCATGAAGCATTTTGCATTGGCATAAACAGAAGTTTTGTCATCGATAATTTTCACAATCTATAAATATATCTATTGAACAATTGTTGCAATTCTTACAATGATACATCAACCAGAACATCCATGGCTCAAAGAAGATGGTGTGGCATCCGATAAACCTATTGATAGTGCTGTTTTGATTAGGATGAAGCAATTCAGAGCAATGAATAAGCTAAAGAAAATTGCCATAAAGGTGAGTCTCTCATGCAGATAATATGTCATCATGTTACGTGTTTGCATCTAAACACATGAACCATACTTAACTTCTATCACATTACAGTTGATTTCACCTAAAATTACTGGATTTATCTTTTGAACTGGATGAAAATTTCAGTCAATTACCACATCTTCCTTTTTCATGAAAAAAAAATTGAATATTACATTTATATGCCTGCTTAAATGTTTCCTCAAGAAACCTAATTTCATGTTTCAACAACTGGGTTTCAGATATATATATATATATATAAGAAAAAGAACACTCCCTGGTCGTGCAGCCCCTGTGCCAGTGCGGGGCAAATGAGGGGGCGCACATGGGCATCAACAAGGGGTGGGTTTTTGTATTTCACTGGGGTGGGAGTCATTTTGCCACCCCCCCTTGTGTGGGCGCAGGGGCCGTGCGACCAGGGAGTGTTCTTTTCTTCATGGCTCTGATACCATGTAACGAAATCAGAGATAATTTAAACAGGATCAGAGAAGGAAACAAGAAGAAGAGAAGAGAGTGAGAATAGATGTTTACTATATGTAAGTGGGGGGGGGGTCATTGGAGTATTTGCAACTAATTGACTTTATTATAAACATCAGCATGACTCATAAACATAAACCTACGAACACAAATTATAACATCATCACTAACACTAAAATACCACCATACTACTAAATGTCACCATATTTTCAACAAAACAGGATTCATACCCTTGCATTGTATACCACTCTTTATGGTTGGCATGGATATTGTTCACCAGTTGAGAAAATATTGACAAATTAATCATGAGAATAATTATCAGACTTATCCTTGCTTGAGATATTTTCCATAGAGGACCATTAAAAGGTCCCAGCACTCCTATGTCATCACGTATACAATTGTGACAAGGATGTTGGTACTTGTAGATCTTCCTAGAAGCATATCCTTTGGGAACCATAGAATGTTGCAACCCATGTACCCTTTATGCAACTAAAAGAAGACACTTTCTATGTGAAAGTAGCTTTTCATTAAGGAAATTAAAAGAACAGGTGTTTAATTTATTCTGTCTTTTCATGCCTTGCCTTTGCCCAACCTCATAATCACTCCATACCTGCATTTCCCCCACCCCCCCAACCCCCAGTTGGGTTTCCATTGCTTACAACCTCTACTATGCAACACAGAATTTTCCTTGCCCCTAATTGTACTTGTTTGGTTGTTTGAAGGTAATAGCAGAAAGTCTTTCAGAGGAAGATATTAAGGGCTTGAAAGAAATGTTCAACAACATCGACACTGATAAGAGTGGTGCAATTACCTATGACGAACTTAAGATTGGGCTTTCTAGACTGGGATCCAAGCTTAGTGAATCTGAACTTCAGCAGCTAATGGATGCAGTAAGATTCTCTGCGATCATCTCTTTGCTTTCATTTGTATGATGACCTGTCTGACATTCAAAGCATCTTGTTCTTAGGCTGATGTTGATAAGGATGGGACTATAGATTATCTTGAGTTTATTACTGCTACTATGCAACGCCATAGACTGGAGCAAGAAGAGAATCTGTTTAAGGCTTTTCAATATTTTGACAGGGATGGAAGTGGGTAAGTATTCCTTTGCTTCCCTCTTATAGACCTGAGCTTCTTTATCCATCATATAATGATAATACATTTGGTAGTTTGCCTCAACATGAGATGATATCTTGGTATTTCCCTTGTGAATAAGGATAAATCTAGCAGCATTCTTTTAACATCCATCAATTTCAAACTAAAAAATGCCAAAATTGTATCAATTTTTGTTATTGCACCACCCAATGTCCCAACCAATGGATTTCTCCATAAATAATTGTCTTGCATATACAAGCTGCTTGATCATGTTATTATGCCTATGATCATTCTGGCATAGGATGGCCTTTCAATTTAGACTCTCTGGATTTGAGGTTGAGATGGTTTATTAAAATTTAGTTATTTGAGGATTTAAACTAAACTTCATATGCAAATCATGGATATCTTCTGATCTGTGAGTTTGGTTCAGATGGCTCAATAGACGACTCAGTAAAGTCACTGATGTGCAGAGATGCATGTATGTGACACAGTGGGAAGTATCTGACACATGTCAGTGAGTTCGGCAAGCTGAAACTTATGGATTTAGGGATTTTTTCCAAAAATAGTATTTACTGCTCAAACCTTAGATATCTGGTGAACTATATTGTTCATTTAATCATTCTCTTAAAAAGAAAAGGCTTTATAAACATGAATCATGTATACTTGCTCTTCCCTCGACTTCCTATAGGAAAAGATCGATTCCATAATATAAGCTAGATGATCATTAATGTCAAGCAAATAAGGACAAAGAAGAAAAGGGAATGTTGAATTTTCATCCAATAGACCATAGTCTCAGAGTCCAAATTGTCCAACATCCAGTTAGAATAGTCCATGCAACAATTCTAACTAAACTGGTGTCAATGATACCCGAGTTTGAACTTGGCATTAAGAAGTAAGAGCCCAAACTAAGTGAGTCAAGAATGAATATGTGCCAGATCATTGTAAATTGGATGAGTAGCAGGTCCCCTGTGGTTTCAGTAATTTAATTCAACAACTTCCAAAACTATCAGAGTTAGTTCAGATTTGGGTTCTTTTGATTCCCATATCAACCTGAAGAAATTAATGCGAAAGTGTTACTGAAAGCTGCTGAATCACTTGATAGACAACAAGTTTTCGCGAACACCATATTTTGAAATCTATCTGTTGTGTCAACCAAAACAAATTATCACGTGTAAGAAGAATATCTACCTTACTTTGCCTTCTGATTCTCACCAGGTTTATCACAAGAGATGAATTGAAGCATGCTATGACTCAATATGGAATGGGTGACGAAGCAAGCATAGATGAAGTCATCGATGATGTGGACACAGATAAAGTACTGATACTTGAGGCCATAATAACTACTTATTTTGTTCATTTATCTTTTCTTGGTACAACATTAATATACTGTGCACAAAGCTTTGCTAACATGGATTGGGATATGTAGGATGGTAGAATCAATTATGAAGAGTTTGCAGCCATGATGAGGAAGGGTCATGATACTGGTGGAAATTGGATGACATAGATGAATCATCCAAGCAACCGCACAGAAATAAAAAAAAAAAAAGCTTAACTTGGTCTTGGTCTGCCTTATCATGTCAGAGTGAGATGGCGGCTTTCCTGTTCTCTTAACCGTTGGTTCATACTGAAAGATCAATCTTGGCCTAGCGGTATTGTTGGCTTTCTATCTATCATCAGCTGTAAGACTGCAACTACAATGAACATTCTCTAAGTCTCTACTTTGTATATATTAATAATTAATCATATGTACGCGCTAAGATTCATACGCAATTGTGTTTGTTAATAAGAATTTAATCCAGTAAAGTGATTTGGTATGTGGTCTACTGCTTAAGCCTTTTGAATGCAACCATCTAATCCTTTTGAATCTTTGAGATGGATCTAGACAACATCCACAGGGGATGCCCCGGAACAGTGGAAGGAATGAAGGAATAACCAGGCAATCTATGACTGATCCAGGCGGTCAGACCGATATGCTCATGCCGTGATGACTTAACTTGGTGACAAATGAAACTGAACCCAGTTTTTGATTATCTACTCACCATAAAGATCTGACCCTTTTCATTAGCATGGCAAAGAGCATTTTTCGACCCTGAATTACAAGGTCACATCACCAGTGGTGAAGGAATTCTCCCTTCCGCAGGTGAAGGAAAAATTATTCATTAACATTTGACTAGTCAAGTTCCAGCCTAAAATGGGTAGGAGAAATGCATTAAAGGTGATTTCAAAAATATGTTTGAATAGCAAAAATACCATCAAATTGGGCAGAGTTTTCTTTCACCCACGACGACGAGAGAATATTGATTCATGAAATCAATCCAATAAAGGTATTTCGAATCCTTTGACAATAGGGATGGGAATTAACGATGGGACTTGCTGTTCCAAAAGTCTGATCATAAAATTAAATTGTGGTGGATGAAAAGATTCTCTTTCACTGTGGAATCTCGGCAAATTCCAATCTGGATGAAGTCTGATGTAACCCTGGATTTTGGAAAGGGATCGGCTGTGACCAGATTGGTAGGATTCGAGGGGACCAAAAACTTTAACTTAGCCGGAGTCCCGACTCCTGGCTACTACTATGCTATAGCATCCGATTCTTGAATCCATGTTGGGTGTTGAAAATACTTTCGCCAAATTCTATTACTATGAAATTGCATTATAGTATGTGAAGATTTGGGATCACATTTCAGGAATCCCATCTAATTAATATGTCCTGTGTAGGCTGCATCACAGAAATGATTCTCTGCCCAGTGGTGAAGGAATTCTCCCTTCCGCAGGTTAAGGAAAAATTATTCATTAACATTTGACTGGTCAAGTTCCAGCCTAAAATGGGTAGGAGAAATGCATTAAAGGTAGCAAAAATACCATCAAATTGGACAGAGTTTTCTTTTACCCACAACGACGAGAGAATATTAATTCATGAAATCCGATCCAATAAAGGTATTTCGAATCCTTTGACAATAGGGATGGGAATTAACAATGGGACTCGCTGTTTCAAAAGTCCAATCATAAAATTAAATTGTGGTGGATGAAAAGATTCTCTTTCACTGTGGAATCTCGGCAAATTCCAATCTGGATGAAGTCTGATGTAACCCTGGATTTTGGAAAGGGATCGGCTGTGACCAAATTGGTAGGATTCGAGGGGACCAAAAACTTTAGCTTAGCCGGAGTCCCGACTACTACTATGCCATAGCATCCGATTCTTGAATCCATGTTGGGTGTTGAAAATACTTTGGCCAAATTCTATTACTATGAAATTGCATTGTAGTATGTGAAGATTTGGGATCACATTTCAGGAATCCCATCTAATTAATTTGTCCTGTGTAGGCTGCATCACAGAAATGATTCTCTGCCCAGTGCCCACTACCACCTGTGAAGCAAAAAATCTAAAGAAATTGGTGGTGTGCATAAATCAATCCGAGGCCTTTTAATGCAAGATTCCACCATATCAGCATAGGCTTAAAAGTGGAGGTTGTGTATGTTCAATTTGTATTTTAAATTCTAAAAAAGAAATTATTTCACTAAAAATGTATTTATTAAGTCTTGCCCATTGTTAGCAAAAATGGGAACGGCAAAAAAATGGAAACGAACGGTATGGCCGTATGGGTTTTAAACAGTAAATTTTTTTGAATGATATGGTTAAATAAACGGCCAAAAAAATAGAGAAAGATAAAAATTGGAAAAGGGGTGGTACGAGTTTTAAACATGTAGATTTCAAATAAACTGGACTGAAAAAATGATAGTATACTCATATAAATTAAGGAATTATTATATGAATATCTACATCTAGTATTCAAAACAACTACAATATTTAACATTAATGCCTATACATCTCATGTCTCATTACAAGTTTTAAGACATCATTGAATATCATCCAACACCAATTCTAAATTCATACACCACACATGCCCAAAGTCTTATTGAGCAATGTGACCAGGTTATGCTGTTGTTCATTGTTGTCAACATAGTCAACACACTCTCGAGGTGAAATATGTTCAATTCAGTTAGAATTATGAATCATCACTTTTGAAATTTTCTTTAGCAAATAAATCAGTTTATAGCTCAATTTCGGGATCCATGAATTGAATTTGAATTAAAGGTAATATCATGAGAAATATAATCCATTGTGTTAGCTTCAACTTGGTAAAAGAATCAAATCGATCAAAGTTGGGGAGAGAGATATATGGTCAATTAAGTAGACATTATGTTCAAAAATCAAGTCTTAAAAAATGCCATAAAAACGAAACGTGTTTTAAACGTGTTTAGAATGGGAATGCTTGAAGTTTGCTATTTTTTTAAGTATCATTAGGAAGCATATGGTAAAACGTGTTTTAAACGTTAAAACAGTTAAAAACAGAAACATGTTTAAAATGGGCGTTTTTGCTGACAGTGGTTTTGCCTCGATAAAAGTAATTGTTTACGGTAAATGAGCACCTATTTAACATCCTATTCTAGACTTATTAACATTATAAGGACGGGCATGAACATGTGGCTACAAAAACGTAAGCACTTTCATGTGGTTTCATGTGTTGGGCTTGTTTGTACAGTGGTTGCTAAGGAAGAAAATGCTTAATAAATTGGATTCCACAGCAAAATATTAAATATTTACTTGGATGACTTCCTTAAATGAGAAATCACCAAATTGGGATGGTTTGATTGCTTGGAAATTCGACGCTTGGATAAATATTGAGTGCTCAACAGAGTAGATAAGGGAAGAAAGAAAAAAGTTAAAAATGAAAAATGTAGTGACCTCTAAGATGAGTAAAAAAAAGGGTAATGCGTTAATAACAGTTGGAATCAGCCCGCTTTTGATGTTCTTGCTACAGGTGGGAGGACCACCATGTCAAGGTTCCCAGGATAAGGTATCCACAGGCCTAAACCACCCCTACTCTCTTTCATTTGACTACCCTTTCCCTTCAGTTCCCCCAGATCCTTCACCCACTCTATGACAGAAGAATGCTCTCGATTATGTGGATGCAACACAAATAATGAGTTGTACTCGCAGTTTGGAAACATAAAGAAATCAAATGCACCTCCTAGTCTGTACACAACATAACCAAAGCTCAGCTGGTCTCTTGGAGTGAAGAGGTTGACCTCGTTGAACCAGAGGCAGCTAAACAGGTTGTTCAGTGCAGTGTGTTCCCGTATAATAATGGCTCCCTCTGGCACATCTGCATTAACCGTTCTCCTGTTAGTATCATCATATTGCATTGAGAGGAAAAAGAGCTGAATCATTAAAGTTCATCTCAGCTGGTATAGCGCATATCCAGTCACCCTTTTGGCCTTAAGAAGATGCCTTCAACAGAAGCCACCTTCACTGGTCAGAAACCACTGGATTGTCCATGTATTGGTATTGTTCATTCAACATACGGCAGGCTTTACCCTAGATTACTAACAATAAATGAAGAACAAAAATGAATCATTTTCTTACCACTGACTGTTCTTTTCTTTGAACTCCATGGTTCCATTCCCTCATAACGGTATATTTTCATGTGCAAATCAATAAGAGGCCGGGCATATCGCTTTCGTCGTTTTATAGCATCAGCCTCTTCATATATACTCTGGTGGTGCTTGTGTCGTGAAATCGCAAATGTGTGCTGTCCACGCCATAAATACCTGCAAATCACATAATAATTAATAATAATACTCTATTACATGTTTGTCTACCAAGGCAGTTCCATTCAACAGGCAGCCAGGAAAATTTCCTTGGACCAAACACTGATCAGGTCATATGAAACTGTCATTAAGGTAAAATGAAGTCATGAAATTGTGACAACTGTCTATAAAAGAATATTGCTAAGGCTGTTCTTGAGAATGCCAGAGAAAACAGACCAGTAAATATCTGTCTTTGTTGGGGGGAGGGATGGGCAGAAGTGTTCATCGAGGATTGTTACCATACTGCACCTCTTTTCCCACCAATTAAGATATTTAGGCTGGAAAATTCTGAAGGTAACAATACCAATCAAATCCACATGCTTAACATACATATCAGTGTCATTTAATTACCACTACTACCGTCTGAACCCCCAGATGCCTTTAGTTCTATCTAATATACAGCTCAATGGAGAAAAAGAAGGATGGGCTGACGACGAAATAAAGATTCAATGCAACATACCTCTCCAGAATAAGCAATGGATCGACTAGAAGTTCCATTTTTCCATCAATCCAGATACTGTATTGTGCGCGAGGAAATAGCCTGTGTGTTAGTATCTTGGGAACCTTCCCATTCCTTCTAGGTTCATCATATGGCGGATGGCGTAATAGCACAAGGCGCCAGATACCAACCCACATACCTCCTGCATTATCCTCCTTTACAGTAACATTCTTTTTTATGAAGTCAAAAGACTTCTCATCCACCACCATAAGAAAGCAAAAAAGCTTTTGGGAACGAGGACTTATATTTGAGGGTTGATGGGGCACATCATATCCATCAAAAATGCCCGATGCAACTACAAACCTACATTTCTTCACATATTTAACATCCACAGTGTCCATCTCAGCACCTCCCTTCCGCATAAAACCACAATGCACCTGAAAACCACAGCTGATAAGCATGCTAAACTGATCCAATAAGTTTGATTTGAAAATGATTTAAGATGATAGATGCAGCATGGTATCAGTCTAGCTGGCGATGGGTCCCAGAAAGAAATAATCCAAGAAGCAAGTAATAGTAAAAATTCCACCTAGAAATAAAGAAAACAGAAGATTACAACTGCAAGTAAACAAAGGAAGAGAAACACAGCAGTAGTTGCTGCAAAACAACTCCACATTATGGTATAGAAGATTACAACTGCAAGTAAACAAAGGACAAATTCTCAATATGGTATAGACCATAGAGTTGTCCGACTCAACTCCTTCTAAGACTCCAAGTCCTATTAGATTCCTAGATTTAATTCAATAACAATTTTGGCAGCTCATCTCCCAAGAGTGTACAACCTGAATCCTTGAGAGAGAAACAGAACCTAAAGCATGGGAAGAAATTGGAATCAGTTCGAGTCCAATTGGATTAAATCCCTGTCCCTAAAAAAATAGCCATTATAACCTAACATTTTATCAGAAAATGGGCCATAATCCTCCCAAATTAATTTGAATTCCAAATTTAGTTCATTGTAAAGGTAACTGAAGAAGTTTCAGATGGCACCTAACCCCACTAAGCTAACAAATTTCAACCTCCCAAAGAAGACTCTGCGTTTGGTTGGATGAAAAGGGGGGAAAGTAAAGGAAAGAGTATAATTTTACTTCCCCTTGTGCATTTTTCATATGTTTGTTTAGAGGAAAAGTTCATGTCTCATTTTCTTGTGTTTTATCCAAAAAAAATTCCATGTCTTTCTCATCTTATTTTCCACCTAAAATGAGAGGAAAATAAAGGATTCCTCAAACTTTCAATAATTTTTCCATCCCACAAAACATCTTATGGAAAATAAAATATTCTTCCCCTTTTCTATACTCTCCTTTCTTCCACTTTTCTGATTTTCCAACCAAATGGATTAAGAAAGAAAACTGAGCCATATGATGAACCAAACTCAGTAAGAAAATGGTGCTAGTGGCCCACAAAATACATTAGATTGAAAATGAACTTACTAAAAAGAAGAAAAAGCGGGAGTGGTACTGAGCTGAAAATGCTCCCACACCAAATGGCTACATTGTGACAAAGCAAACCTTAAAACAATGAAGGAAAAAACAAGTAGTAAACTTGAATGGTACTCACTCATCACAAATTGGTGTGGTAAAGATAAAACGGAAGTTACGTGTGGCTTAAAGGTGTACTTTGGCTGATTCATTAATTCACCTTAGTGTGAAGTCTTTCGAAATTTATACTTAGAATTGTACTTTAGATACATGACAAGGTCACCATAATCGTTATTTATCATTTCAAGTTGCTCTATGGAGTCCAATTGTATCTCCTCTTGCAACATCTATTGCCACTTCTCTTGTTTCTTCTCTGTTAAAGTTGACCACACAGATTTAAAGGATATGTGAAAAGCGGATAACAGAGAAAACACACAAAAGTCTTCAAGGGTTGCATTCCTCGTCATTTGTAGACTTCAGTTCATCAAGCCTAACGCTTTCCAAAATCATATAATAACCTTCCAAAGAAGCAAATTTACAGTTGACACTCCCGCATCATCATAGTAGCTCCAATGCTGAAACTGGAAAACAATACCTTCATCGTGTCCATAGTACATGTGAAGTCATGAATGATGCCATCATGTAAGATTTTCTCAACTGAAATCAAGAGTTACAGACTCCCTCAAGCTTCTCACCAACTAGAACTTTCACCGGGTCTGCACCATCATCTAGGTTTTGTGCTGATACAATCTCATTCAGGATATGATATTATCCTACACAAATGATTTTCTCAACTAGCGACTGGGAAAACACTAAAAGGTAAAGTCATCATTATCAACGGAACTTATCAATCCAGTGAATTTAGCACTAAAACTATACCCTTAAGGTCAATACTGAAATTGGTGCAGTTGGCAACATGTAAATCATATATTCTCACCAATGACTAATGGATTTTTAGCTGAGTTGGCACTCTTTTTCTTATATCATCAGTTCACTCACATGGAAATTTTTGCTAATAAATATTGACCAATGAGCACTCAGCCAAGCATCAAGTAAAATTCTGAAGTACAGGGTTCAAACACAGTAATACATGCTGCACAGTTTCAAGTATATTCCCGCCGTGGCTTGCGGGGAACAAGAGTATGACCACGTGTCCAGATCAGAATTACAATCACAGATGAGACCTGGGAAAAAAATAGCTAAATATTCAGTCATGCCAATGACTGATCTCTGAGTAAGAAAGTGACAAGCTGAAAGCCTTGAAACTATGGTCACTTAGAAACCTGTCAACCTAGAAAGATTCCACCGAACCTATGCACAAGGCGGTAGGCAATGGGATTTTTTTTTTTAACCAGATATGCAAAGGCAGTGAATTTTTACCTTCATGCTTCTAACATGAAAAGAGAGAGAGAGAGAGAGATTCAGCTCCTCCAGGTGCAACATTTCACAAGGTAAAATGGGAAAAATGGCTAAGTTATGTTGGCCTCAAGCCAAACATGTAGTTAGAAAAGAAAAGGAAACAGTTAACTTTTTAAGAAAACAATATGCAGTTCATCTCAAAATTTCTAGGGAGGGAGTCAACTTTCCACTGACCAAGCGTTGTGTAGTCTATAATCATATTGCAAATGCAGGACAGGTTCAACAAAACGCATGTTAATTTCTTCAGAAATTTTGGGATACCATGAACCCTTAGAAGGTGAGGAATTAACAGTTAAGCTAAGCATCAAATAATAGAAATTTGGCATACGACTAGTAATCCCTTTCAAACATGAATTATAATGACATTTTGAAACAATAAAACTTTGCTCCTTTTTTTTTTTTTTCGCAGTCTCTTTAGCATGTTAATGTGAAGAATGAGCTTGTGGATCTTGAGAGAAATGCAACATAGGTAACACAAACATGCTGTTGAGCACATCTTGCAGAGATTAAGGGCGACAGAAAAACAATTCTTGAGAGAACAAAAACAGAATTCGACAGTAGTTAGTACCTTCATGGTGGAGTTAAGCTTAAAACTCTCATCTCTCTGCATCCAGCTTTGATGCCCTCCAAATAGTGGACGTGATTTATTATAAACAGGCTCATCCTCCAAAATATAAGATAAATTTTGAACAATTTTGTCAGGAGTTCTTCTCCTTGGAATCATTACTGAGTCTGGGTCATCCGCAAGAGGAATGGAACAGCCTAATAGCATAATAAGCAAAAAAAGTAAAAAGTAAGATTGACTATTGGTATTGTGAGATAAGATATTGAGAACAAATAATAATGAAAAGACAAAAGCACATGTCACAATCTCAGTATCTTACGATGCTGCGGTCTCGATACAAGTCCCATTGTGTCCAACATGATAAATACCTTACTTTCTTTGTTACAAATAGCTGCACAAGAAGTAACAAATCAGAAAACCATTTCAAATGACTGAATTTAAACAAATTAAACTCACTCAGATAAATCAAATGAGATTAGATGGGCCAGTAAGTTTGCACCTCAGTTTGGGGCTTGAGCAGACGCACCCAAGCTGAGTTAGTATGTATATCTCTACAAGAGTTAAACAGGAATGATTGCTTCATCGATGCAAAGCCTACTTTAAGTGCAATTATGAAAGAAGATGCCAATTCAGTTAAGCATCCATATTCTTAACTTAAGAGTTTTATGTTCAAGGCTAACTCATTCCAGCCAGATCAATCCTGAGTTAGATTAAAGTAAAAACATTTCACTTGAATCCTGATTCCTGAGTTAGGTTAAATTAAGATTCCACATGGGTGCTAATCTGTTTGAACAGCAGATAAGGTGAGGGTGACTAAAAATATCTTAGGGCTGAGATTGAGTTGGCCACATGAACCACCCAAGGTGCTCCCCTAGGAACCAATCCCCCAGTTCTTCCATCAATCTATGAACTCCAACTGAAAGGCCAAATGTCAAACAATTGAGCTCGGCCAGTTGTGGAAAAGATGTATGATTAAGAATTTCAGATTGTTAATTGACAGTCTTGGAGGTTATATTTCTCCACTAGATAGTTCAAATCAATGGCATGCACCTACTGATGGCTAACAAAGGATTACTCCATCCACCAAATGGTCTAAATCTCACCTTAATTCTTCCTCTAGACAACTAGACCAAGAAAAATAAGGAAAAAACAAGAATAGCTAATTTCTCAAGGTAAGACTATTAGACTAGGATAAGCAGTAACACTCAGAAAATGTAGAAAACATGTTTATAAAAGGGAAAGGGATCCCCTTGACACATGTGTGCAGTTTTGGGCGAAGGAGGGGGTATTTAGGACATTTCCTAGGGGATGCTACAGTGTTTCAGGTGGGGGCGTGCAGTTTCAGTTTTAAAACCGGCATCATGGGAAACATTAATCCGTATAAAAAATTACATCAATATTGTAATGTGAAGAGGTCTCAACATTTAAACATGCAGAACAAGGTTGCTATCCAGGCATATAGAAAGAGAAAGATCGCCCAAACAAAATAAAACAAGCCCACCAAATTTTACTATTCCTTTCAGTTCCAAGTGGAATATTGACATCTTGGAGAGAAAAGCATCACATCGAATAACAGACATATATCACCTCACCCAATAAGAAATTTATGTCAGGCACCAAAAGACAGATGATATCCTCAAAGACTTATTTGCCTTAGGAGGCAAGAAAACTAGATGCTAGGGGAAGAAGAACTTCTTTCATGGGTCATATCAGCATGTACCATCGAGGGGAAATCCGGGAATTTTAAGAAGTCAGGGGAGAAGGAGAGGTGAAAGTTTGCTTTATTGGTGGAATCATAAAGGAGGTCACTATAGGGGAGTTTTAAAAATATTGGTTAACTTTATGGGGACTGATAGAAATTTCCTGATTTCAGAAGGACAAATGCATCATGCTTTCATCTTGGAAATCAGCCAGTCCAAGCAAAAGCAACAGCCCTGCCCCTTGTCCCCAGGACAAAGAGGTAGCTACGGTCACAAAATCTATAGATAAGTAGAGTAACGCAGGCTCAAACCAAGACAATTTGCACTAGACAAACCCTCCATCCCCAACTGAAACTTAACCAGTTTACCAAAACCCTTATTTCCAAGACAGGTTTCCAGCTTTTGAAGACCACTGGTTTTTGTTGCTCTCGCTTTATGAGCAGAATGATACCGTGGTAATTATTTGGTCTCATAAAATTTTATGTAATTGTTCTAGAGAAAAATCTTATTGTTCAAGATATGGAAAGTATTACAGTTCTTAAAAGCTTTGGGTGAAGTTATGGAAAATTTTAAAGAAGTTAAAATCCTACCATTTATTTTTATCATGAAAGCTTAAACCATTTAATCTGTAGCTATATAAACTGAACAGTTTGTGAATCCCATATATCTAATGTCTAACTGACTAGTTCCAAGACTTACCCTGGACACCAACAAAAAAGAGATAGGTAAAAGGTCAAGAATCATATTAAAAGTAAACAGATTGTAGTATGAGAGTTTTATACCTGAGAAAAAACTTAAAGATGATCTACAAGACCAAACGTGAAACAATAATACGATGAGAATGAGTAACATCCACAAAATGCCAGCAACAAGAACCAAACGTATTAGTCCCTTCTTCCAAACAATCTTCGTGGGATCATCTTGTGGCAAATCGCCACCGGAGCCAAGACCCCCTTCAGCATCTGCATCCAGAAGGGAGCCGGCATATAGAGTGAGACCATCATACACTACAGTACAACAAGTTAGGACCCAAAACCCCAGAGAGAGAGAGAGAGAGAGACCATTTCTCACCTTTATTTTTCTGGTTTTGATTATTTCGATCTCCTCTTCGACTCAAGCGTAAAGAGACGGAACGTTGAAGTTCACTGTCCATGATTCACTCTGTGGATCTTTTCATACCTAACTAACAAAGTCCTACTTGAAATCTGTTAAAAAACGAACCCCGATCCGGCATTTCCCTCTGTTGCAATAAGGATCTTGATCTCCATTACTCCATATCCTTTCCAGCGCAAGAGCGAGTCACTCTCTCTCTCTCTCTCTCTATCTCTCTCTCTCTCTCTCGTACCGAGACTGATGGTAGTGAAATTGAACCTTCCTGGGAGTGGGAGGTCTTGAAGATTTCTAGGGTTTTGAAGATCAGTGAGATCGAGGACGATAGGATTCAAGATTTAAACTATAGATCTGATTCAAGATTTCGTTTAAACGCTTGAGCTTTGGATCTTGAAATCTGAGATTTGGTAGCCATGGGAGAAAAGGAAATAAAAAAAAAAAAAAAA
>NC_056563.1:24773373-24781983 GCF_013358625.1 Macadamia integrifolia | reverse complement strand
AACGTATGAGCGAAGGTAAAGTTTTTTTTTCTCCTAAAAAAAATTTACAAAAAATATTAAAAAATAATAAAACAAGAAATAATAATTATACAATGATTTTCTATATCTACCTCTCTCCTAAAATTCAAAAAAAAAAATTTTTCTTGATTACCAAACATACGTGATCTTTTATTTTCTTATCATTTTATTTCTTTTATTTTCTTTTTTTTAATTATTTTTTCCTTTCTTTTCTTTTATTCATTAAAAAAAAATACATTTTTTTATATATTTTTCTTGAGTGAAGAATTTTTCTTTGCACTTGGTATCTTCACCCAAGAGAAAATTCACTTTTTGAAATTATTGTGAAGTTTTCTTTTGTTCCTAAAAATATTTTCTTATAAAAATCACAATAAAACATGAAAAAATAATGATTAGACAATGATTTCCTATGCGTCTATCTCTCTCCTAAATTTTGAAATTTTTTGAATTTTTTTCTTTTATTTTCTTCTCATGGTTACTAAACATACATAATATTTTTATTTTCTCATCATTTCATGTCTTCTCTTTTTCTTTTTTTTTTCTTTTTTAAATTCTTTTTTACTTTCTTTTCTTTTCTTTTCTTTTCTTCTCTTGGCTACCAAACATAGCCTTAGGGATTGAGTTCCCAATACAGGGTACAAATACAATAATGTATACCTACATACAGATCCTTAAACAGAATTAAGAGATTAAAGTATTAAACAATAACTAAAAAGAAACAAGTATGTGCATTGGGAAGGGCAGATTTAGGGAATACGAGAACGAGAGATCTCTTAAACCTAAGATCTAGGGATGATAATACAAATATGAGAGATCTCTTAAACCAGTTATCAACCTTTTTTTTTTTTTTTTTTTTTGATGGACCCGAGGAAATCCCTAAGATATTATTAATAGAAAATGAATACAATGGGGGACATAACCCACCTTACCCTAGCCCAACAAACAGAAGCACTCGCACTCTCAAAGAACAACAAAAAAACCCAATGGAAAAAAAAAATTACATTCTAAATATCAGTTACTCAACTTTATCTTTCCTAATGATATGGCTAAAATCTCTGGGAAGAGTTTGGTCACCAAGAAAAAATTGAATCCGTAGTTGAAGCACATGCCAAGTTTGCCAACCAATTCACCGCTTTATTACTCTTTCGAAAATAGTCACGTAGAGTCATAACCTCCTGAAACCAATACCAATAACTCCATAGATCACAATACCTATTAAAAACTGAGTTCACAATCAAAGTAGAATCATAACTACTAGAAAAATCTGAGAAACCCAAATCATACATAACCTTAAACCATCCCTCAAAACACGCAGCTCAGCCACATAATTAGAACAAACACCATAGAAACTCGAGAAAGCCACAAGGACCGTGCCATCCTTATTTCTGATGAAAGCTCCTCCTCCACTAATACTAGGATTTCCTTTGCTAGCACAATCTACATTTAACTTGATTGACGTCGCAGGGGAAAGCTAGAATGCGGGAATTGGAGATCTTTACCTCGACATGGGAGAATTTAGTATTAAAAACCTGCAAAATAATATTATCCCTTATAGACGGAGACTTACTAAACTTAGATGGAAGAGGAATCTCATGCACCAATCTTTTCAGTCTTTTTATGATAAATCCAGACGTGCAAGCACCCTCTCCATGCATTTGGTTGTTCATTTTTCACCACAACTCCCATACTATTAGCGATGGTAATAAGCCTTTTATAAAGGCATAAGCACATTTAAGTCCAGCCTTGGATTGCCAAAATAAAATTTTACTCTTGATGTCATGGGTTGGAATTAAATCCACATCAAATAATTTCCAAAATAATCCCAAAACTGTCTCCATTCCACCCAACATCAAGCAACGAGTGAATGATTCTCTTCAAGGGTTCTGCAACAATGACACTGATACCAAATTTATCAGAGAATCATATATTGGGATCTTACCATTGAGGATATACCAAGAGAAGAAACTGATATTAGATGGAAGAGATCGATGCCTCAACCATTTAGAATACAATACCGTATTAAAATGAGCGCGAACCACACTCCAAGCTGATTTGGTAGAGAACCTATACGTTATTGGATTGAAATCAATCAGATACCTTAGTATCGGATAAGGTATCGATCAAAAAATAAATAAAAAAAGTAAAAATTTACAGAAAAAACAATCTAGAAAATATCACAAATAATAAAAAGGAGAGGGTTGGGCATGCCACTAACTTATTGAAAGCTAATAATGTACACCAATCACAAGGTTGGATATAAGAGGGTAAAGGATCATGATCCATTCCAACGGGTTGAACACCATAATGGGCAAGGGCTCTTTTCCAACGAGGGAGGAGAAAAAACGAGACACATTGGACAACATAGCAGCATGTCCAACCTTTTCTCATATGCTTTGTTTGATTGCAAGTGAAATTAAAAGGAAAGAAAGTGAAATCAAAATTTTAGACCTAAGAATAAAAAATTGTAATCAATCCCAATGTGATAGTATAAACTATTTAAATTTCTTACAATTTTAACAATGACAAATTTTAGATGGAGAAATTTATGTTAATCACCCTAAAGAATATCTCACTATTAAAATCATCCCCCTTGTTTCAAATATTACATTACTCTCAAACCAAGTCAATTTGCACTAGAAACCCTCCATCCCCTTCTGGAACATAATCGGTTGACCAAAACCCTTGTTTGTAAGACAGGTTTTAGCCTTTGGGTGAAGTCATGGACAATTTTAAAGAAGTTAAAATACTATCATTTAATTTAATCATGAAAGCTTAAATCATTTAATCTACAATATTCATATAAACAGAAGGTAAATATGATATAGTTTTAAACCTGAGAAAAAACTTAAAGATGATCGACAAGACCTAACGAGAAACAATGACATGGTGAGAATGAGTGACATCCATAAAATGCTAGCAACAAGAACCAAACAGATTAGTCCCTTCTTCTTAACAATTTTCACAAAATAATCTTCGAGCAAATAACCACCGGAGAGAAGACTCCCTTCCACGGTTTCAAGTATTGATATCAGACCGGCTGGATCAGATGCCGAGATAGAAACCTCAGTTGATCCAGGGTTGGGTAGTGGCATTTTTTTTTTTTTTTTTTTTTTTTTTTTTTTATGAAAAATCAGGATAAAATTAATTGATCCATTAAAGAAAGTAAATCTGGGTCATTGATTTTAGAATGTAATTTTTTCTTTGGGTTTTTTAGTTGTGCTTAGAGAGTGCGAGAAATATTAAGGTCCTATTTGGTATTATTTTATTTTGTTCACAAAAATAGTTTTGGCTGCATTTGGTATCATTATGTAGCTTATTTATATTATTTAAAAAAAAAAAAAAAAAAACCTAAAAGAGATCAAAAGTTATTTGTTTTGGTTAAAATTGATATTCAGTAATTTTTACGTTGAATTTTAATGAGCATGTGCTTAAAATCCCAATATGGAGGGGTAAAATAGTAATTTTTTTTGCAATTAGAAATCCAAGAACTTTGCCCCTCTTCTTCCGTCCAAAGTGGAGAAAGATAATTAAAAGAAAGATGGATAAAGGGAATCTCTTCACTTATGTCTTAGAAAAACCATTTTGCATATAAAAATATCAAACTATAGAAAGAGAATTATATAATAAAACCCCAAATATAGAGAGAATGATACAAAAGTTAAGACCCAAAACTCCAAATAGAGAGAGAGGGAGAGAGAGGTGACATTTGTCACTTAAATCGTTCAAACTTGGGACCGTGCGCTTATCCACATAATCCCCTATTCGCCCTAACCATTTACGCAACCCACGGATGAATTTCAGTCCCTTCTTCGACTCAAGCGTAAAGGAATAGAACGTTGAACTTCCCTGTCCATGCTTAGACAAACCTAACTAACAAAAACATACTTGAATCCTGTATACGTAGATAAAGAACCTCGAGAAGAAAGGCCACGAAGGAGAGTGAGAATGGGAGTGGGAGTGAAGATTTCTTCTCTAAGATTTCTATTTCAGAACTGAACAATTAAATGAGATAGAGGATGATAAGATTCAGGATTAATTGTGAACTTGTTTCTCGTATCCGCACAAATGGTAGAATGAGATCCAAGTAAGGAGTATGAAAAGATCCATCAACGGATTAAATTTATGAACAGTGGCATTCAACGTTCTGTCTCCGTTACATATAGAACTACATACCGGATTAGACACTTCTTCCAAAGAATCTTCCCAGGATAATCTTGTGGCGAATTGCCAACAGAGACAAGAGTCCCTTCAGCATCTGCATCCACAAGGGACCTGGCGTTAAAAACGGAAGAAAGTACCATTTGCCTTAAGATTATCCAACGAAGATTGTCTCGGAGGGAAGTATTGTGTATTGTCTCCGATGGGACGAAGAGAGATGCAAGTGTTCCCACGCATCAAGAGTCGGATCCTTGATCAATCTGAATCGGCTAAAATTAAGATCTTGTTCAGCCAAACCATCCAATGAGTGGCAGTCATGGTTTCAAGTATCGGTATTGTATCGATTGTATTGATCATATCATATCGATATCAATTGAGATCGATCTCTGATCTAGATTGATGATTACCGTGTTGTTTAAGGAGTAAAATAGTAAAAAAATATACTTAAAAAAACAAAAAAAGCAATAGCAAAATTGATCGATCAGGCTGATTCGATCCGTATCGGTATCAGTATCGGTTGTGGGAGCTGATTTGATGCAACTATTGTACTTTAGTGTGTTATTGCAATGGGAAAATGTTCTCCATCTGAAAGCATAGCATGGCCTAGTTCCATGTGTTTAACGCGTGGCCGCCAAGTAGCATCGAACATGGATGTGAACGGATGGTGACTGGTGAGTCGGTGAGGATGTACGGCTTCTACTCAGCTTCCTAGAACTTTCCTTGGGTCGCTGGCCATTGTAGCGTTCCTCTTGCCCTTCTTGCAAGATGCATGTGGCCACCCGATCTGATCGGACGAATCAAATTGGACAAAACCACGACAACCATGGAAAATAAAAATAAAGAATAAAAAATAGAAATAAAAGGAATCTATGAAATACTACAAATAAGCAAAAACCATTTAGTCCTATCAAGATTCAAGACAAAGGTTATTAAATTCGAAATCAAGATTCGGATCGACATGAACCCTAGAAATGTTTTGGATCTTGCCTGATTCTGATCAATTGGCTTGCTTCCCGAAACCCTGATCAACAACCGCGAATTTAGAATCTATAATCGGATAGATCTCGGCAAATTCTGATGACTTCGAATGATTCCTTAAACCCTGATCAGCAACCACGAATTTGGAATCTGTAATTAGAAACGGTTGGTTGGATCGACATCTCTACCATGACATTAATTTCAACACATGTCTACAGTCGATAGCGAAGATGACGGCGCTGACCATTCTTATTGATGTCTCTGCGCGCATTCTTATTAGTCTTAACGCTGATGCAAGCCACGCGACCAGGCAGGAATTTGTTGGATCAAACAAAGGAGAAAAAATAGTGAAAAAGCGAATCGAAACTACGGTACAAAGTACAGAGTCTACAGACACAGCTGACGCAGACATTTGGCACGCGACGATATGTTCTCATGAGTAGCAGAGCTGCTCGTCTCTATACTCGAAGCTGCTACTACTGCACACTCCCACTCTCTTCTGTTCCTTGTGGTCCTTCTCCTAGTCCTTCCAAGCCAAACCCTAGCATCAACCACCGAGCTCCCTCATCTCCTCGTCGGAATTTCTCACCGAGCACTTCTCCGTTTGTCCTCCCCTGTAATCGAACACTTCGAGGGGCGGATCGCCACAATGGGTAATTTATAGTCTCACAATTCCAATCTTATTCTTGTTTTGCCTAAACATTTCTCTTTTGTTCTACTCTGTATCTGTCTTATATGATCCTCTGTTATTTGCTTTATTTGTATGGTTTCCACTTCAGCTACTCGGAATGCTTACGAGAGCATATTGAAGACGCTTGAGAAACCTGGAGGTGGTGAGTTTGGAAAGTATTACAGCTTACCTGATCTCAATGATCCAAGGATTGGTCAGTGCTTCTTTCCCTTTCTCCAATTTTTTTGTATTGTTGATCGAAATCGATGAATTCGAATAAGTAAAAGAAGTTTTTGATGTCTTCTTTTTTGTTGCAGACAAGCTTCCTTACTCTATTAGGATCCTGCTTGAGTCGGCTATTCGTAATTGTGATGACTTCCAAGTTACGACCAAGGATGTCGAGAAGATTCTTGACTGGCAGAATACTTCTCCTAAACAGGTCGAGATTCCCTTCAAGCCTGCTCGTGTGCTTCTTCAGGTAAACATTGTTTCGGAGGTTGAATTTTCGCCTGGTTTATGGATTTGCAGGATGAGTTCTTTCTCTTTTCGTATATTTCATTTGGTTACCCATTACCCCACTTTCTTTTTTGGTTGGTTCTCTGGTTTCAGGATTTTACTGGTGTTCCGGCTGTTGTTGATCTTGCGTGCATGCGTGATGCCATGAACAAACTCGGCAGCGATTCCAACAAGATTAACCCATTGGTGAGCCACCTTTCTCTTATTCTTATCCGTCTCAAACATATTTACATTTATGGGGAGGTGTATGCTTCTATATGAAAATGTGTATGTAAGCGTAGTCATGTATTATTGTCTTGTAAGGCGATTTCTTAGATAGAATTTATGTCTGCAGGTTCCTGTTGATCTTGTCATTGATCACTCAGTGCAAGTTGATGTGGCAAGATCAGAAAATGCGGTGCAGACAAACATGGACCTTGAGTTCCAGCGCAACAGAGAGAGATTTGGTTTTCTTAAGTGGGGGTCCAATGCATTCCAAAACATGCTTGTTGTTCCTCCAGGCTCTGGGATCGTTCACCAGGTGTACTGGACTTTGCCTGATTTTTAAGCTCTGGCGTATTTTTTTTACTCCAATATTTTTTGCTTGTCCTGACGAAATAAATTCTGTTATTATGATCTCTAGGTGAACCTTGAATACCTTGCACGTGTTGTATTTAACAAGGATGGTATGCTTTACCCTGATAGTGTTGTGGGAACCGATTCCCACACAACTATGATTGATGGGTTAGGTGTTGCTGGCTGGGGCGTTGGTGGGATAGAAGCAGAAGCTGCCATGCTCGGCCAGGTAAATTATATACACTTTCTATGATACTCTGGGAGGTTTTTGGAAGACTCACCTCTCAATTACAGTCTGGGCCTCCTAAAACTTAAGATTTTCTATGCTGTCTGAGGAGTTTCAGGGAAGTGGTTAGTGGTGTCAGATTTATTATCTTGTTAATTTTCTTCCTTGTCAATTATTTCTGATTTGAGTATTGGGTCTTCCTCCACCTGAATTGTGTCATTTCTGTTAAAAATAACACAAACCAGCAAGATTGCTAATTGAAGATTCTAAGGTTTGCATGGTGTTCTGCACACAGCCAATGAGCATGGTTCTACCTGGTGTTGTTGGGTTTAAATTATCAGGAAAATTGAGGAATGGTGTGACTGCTACTGATTTGGTTTTGACAGTGACCCAAATGCTCAGGAATCATGGGGTAGTTGGCAAGTTTGTGGAGTTCCATGGTAAACCTTGGCATTCTTTTTATCAACCATTTTTCTGATTTTCTGTTTATCTTCAAGGAATATGTAATGGTATGTATCTTTCCATGCAGGGGAAGGCATGAGTGAATTATCATTGGCTGATCGTGCCACTATCGCAAACATGTCTCCTGAGTACGGGGCAACCATGGGTTTCTTCCCCGTTGATCATGTCACACTGCAGTATTTAAAACTCACTGGCAGAAGTGATGACACTGTGAGTATTTATGGGATGGTACTTAAATAGATTCTGTATTATGTAGTGATTCTTTCCATATTCACTAATGATTTGCCAATATGCAGGTTTCTATGATAGAGTCCTATCTCCGAGCTAATAACTTGTTTGTAGACGACAGCCAGGTAAGAATGAATAGTCTATTCTGTTTCCCATCTGTGTTCTGCTACTAGATATGATTTAAATATGGATTTATTCTGAAACTGTGTTGTTCGAATTCAGCCCCAGACTGAGAGAGCCTACTCATCTTATCTGGAATTGAATCTTGAGGATGTAGAACCATGCATATCAGGGCCAAAGAGGTAAAGAATGTTTCCGATCACATCCTTCTTTGGTTTTCTTATTTGAGGGCTAATTAGGACAATAATATGCCTGGCAGACCCCATGATCGAGTTCCCTTGAGAGAAATGAAGGTGGATTGGCATGCTTGCTGAAACAACAAAGTTGGATTTAAGGTAATGATCTAAATTATGTATTATGATTTGATAAGTAAAAAGAAGATTTTGGTTGCTGTGGTTTCAGAAACCAGTAACAATTAACAACACGATCTTCATTAGCTTATATGTCAACTGTATCATATATTTAGTGGGTTGTTGCTAGATTGGTGTGAGGTGTCCAATGTAAGCTAATAACATTTCACTATATCCAGCTTAAGGATTTAAAGAGTATACAATAATAATAAAGAAGAGAAAAGACTTCATTGCCATTTCAGTTGCGTTGAGAATGAAGAAAGTCTTCTATGTATCGAAAGCCTAAAAGGTCAGGTTGTGGTACTGCCATGGTTAAATTGGGGGGGGGG
>NC_056563.1:24772908-24773353 GCF_013358625.1 Macadamia integrifolia | reverse complement strand
GGGGGGGGGGGACATAATGACATTAAGAAAACCAATTAGGTTGTCTCACAGGTGCAATGAAAAGAAATGAAAAAGGTTAATGTACCTGACCTTTTCCTTGTTGACATTTAGAAAGTGTGAAGAAATGTGTTCCGTTGCTCTGCCTTCCCCTTCAAGAAAAAAAAAAAAAAAAAACCATTTGGCGTACAGAAAGTTGTAAAATAGTTTAGAACCATCTATTGTCAAATTGTATGTAGATTTTGTAATAACTAGGCTTCAGAGGCCACGCATTTTAGAGTGGAAAAAAAATTTTCTGATTTTCTTAGAAAATGATCTCATATTTATAACTAACTGCCTAATGCAGACCAGGTTTTTGGACTGGTACTGACCCAATTTAAACAGACCTTATAATACCTTTATTGTTGGAAGCAAACCTAAACCTTTTTAGAGATTTTTTTTTTTTTTT
>NC_056563.1:24761385-24772888 GCF_013358625.1 Macadamia integrifolia | reverse complement strand
GGGGGTTGGATCTTGAGGCCTGGATTTCTGACATTTTATTTATCTTTTATTGTTTTTGAACTTGTTTCAAACAAATGGGTCTAGTTTGTACAAATTATTGGTCCCCTACTCAAATCTGTGATTGCTATCTCCATTTGTCTGGCATAGTCCAGAGAAATATTTCTATTTCCTTGGCAGTAAATGTGTGAGTGACTTATAAAAAATGGATATCTAGAATTCTAGTTGTTTCCTAGGTTGTTATAGAGTAGAAGTTTCAGTGATAGAATAGATACATAACTAAAGAGAAAATGACATGTGTTTTTTGCTATTTACATTTAACTTATAAAGAGTAATGTATATTTGAAACCCTATGCTTTACCCTTTGGGTGCATTATCACGCTTTCTGAAAAACATGCTTACAGGAAATTTTGTCTGTCCTTATTTGCTTATTCTTTATATCATGTCACAGGGATTTGCTGTTCCCAAGGAATCTCAGAATAAAGTGGTTGAATTTTCATTTCATGGAACACCAGCACACATTAAGCATGGTGATGTTGTCATAGCTGCTATCACCAGTTGCACGAATACATCAAACCCTAGTGTTATGCTTGGGGCTGCATTGGTTGCAAAGAAGGCCTGTGAATTAGGACTAGAGGTCAGAATATTTTCTTTAAATTCTGTTTTTAGTATCAGTCCCCATCTGTTAATACTGCTTCTTTTGCATTGACCTTAGCACACAGGCAATTGTAATGCATTCCCCCCCCCCCCCCAACCAACACGGTCGTGGGCAGATGGGTAAGGTGAAGGGTTTGGATTGGGAAAAAAAGCAAGTATAAAACCGGTCAAGGAAGTATGATCAATGAAGGCAAGCAAACAAAAAATTACGGGGAGAAATTGTCATTAGCTATATCACTAACCAAGTTGGGAAACAGCCTCTCCGCAAAGCGGGGTAAGGCTGCATACATTATGACCTTCCCCAACCCCACAGTGGTAGGAGCCTCGTGCACTTGGAATCCCTTTATATATCTAACCAGCTTTCAGAAAAAGTAGTGTGTGAAAACCTTTGAACACCATAAAGGATAAATTACTGATGAAATATGAGATAGAACTTCCCCACTCACCTTGCTTCTGCTCGTCTTTTTTCCTTAAGAAATTCTGCAATTTTTGGTGGGACTTGAGAGGGGTGGGATGGGAGATACTTCCACGTCAGCCAACAACTCCCTTTGATTTAAGGATTGTTGTCTCTTGGATTCCCCCACGCCGGTAACCAAACAAGGGGCACTTTGGTATTTTATGGAAAAGTGAACAAATTTCTTACCCCTTTATTCCCACCCCATTTTTTTCCAAGTAAACAAACAGCCCCTTAGTGTTCTACAATATAGATCACAAATTTTTAATAGAGTATATTTGCTGTTTTTAGAATGATCTGGTGTACTTATATGGTTCCGTTATGTTATATCAGGTGAAGCCCTGGATCAAGACTAGTCTAGCTCCAGGTTCTGGAGTTGTTACTAAATATTTACGACAAAGGTGCTTCTACAAAGAGATCTAGAAGCACTATGGCTGGAGATTTTTTTCTTGTTAAGGTAGTCCTAACATGGACATTTTGTTTTCAGTGGCCTGCAGAAGTATCTGAACCAGCTTGGATTTCATATCGTTGGGTATGGGTGCACTACATGCATTGGGAACTCCGGAGATCTTGATGAAGCAGTGGCATCAGCAATATCTGAAAATGGTGACCTATGTTTGCTGTATTTCCGTTGCAAGCAATTATTTCTTCTTTTTGGTTTATGCAACTGAAATTTCTTTTGTTACATTTCCAGACATAGTGGCTGCAGCTGTGTTGTCTGGAAATAGGAATTTTGAGGGCCGTGTGCATCCTTTAACAAGAGCAAATTATCTTGCTTCCCCTCCTCTTGTGGTTGCCTATGCACTTGCTGGCACGGTATGCGTGTGCTCATACTCTTTATCCTTTTCTTAGCTCCTCTTTACTTGGGTTCAGTTTTGTATGGTATTCGGTTCATGTTGGGTATATCCTGCAGGTTGCCATTGATTTTGAGACAGAACCCATAGGAATGGGGAAAGATGGAAAGGAGATATTTTTCAGGGATATCTGGCCAACTAATGAAGAAATAGCAGATGTGCGCTACTCCCCTGACTTGTTTTGATATGACTTTAATGCATCCTAGGAATAAGATTGGAGCACATTTACATCCTGTTTCTTGTATGTTCTTCAGGTTGTGCAATCTAGTGTATTGCCAGACATGTTTCGAGCCACATATGAAGCAATCACAAAAGGAAATCCAACGTGGAATCAGTTACCTGTCCCTACCAGTACACTCTACAGTTGGGACTCATCATCCACTTATATTCATGAGCCTCCTTATTTTAAGGACATGACTATGGCTCCTCCTGGTCCACATGGAGTTAAGGAGGCCTACTGCTTGCTCAACTTTGGGGACAGTATCACAACTGATCATATCTCACCTGCTGGTAGCATCCACAAAGATAGTCCTGCCGCCAAGTTCCTCATGGAACGTGCTGTTGATAGAAGAGATTTTAACTCTTATGGGAGTCGTCGTGGCAACGATGAGGTGATGGCTAGGGGTACTTTCGCTAATATTCGCCTCGTAAACAAGCTCTTGAATGGAGAAGTTGGGCCAAAGACAATTCACATTCCCTCAGAGGAGAAAATATCTGTGTTTGATGCTGCCATGGTAATGACTTTGGACTTACAGTGAATTGAGTATTTCTAGTGAAATGATACATATTCCTTCGTTGCTAGCAAAACAGAAAAAATGTTTTATATCTACTATGGACTATGGAATTGTGGTAATTTGGAAAATGTGTGGTGATGGAACTAAACATTTGATAGGGCACCCACCTGAAACATCTTACATGTCAAAATTGGGGCTGCTGGGTGTTTCTAGTCTCCATTTTATGGAACCTGTTTCTTGGACTGCCTGCCAGATTTCTCAGCTGGCTAAAGTCAGTCATACATTGCATTTGGCTATCTGATTGATATTTTATGACAGATAGGATCTTTCAGCTAGTTGTTTAAAGTATAAATTATGATGTTTATAGACACTATAAACCCTCCTATGATTTGTTCAATAGATGTTTTCCTTTTGGTGTTGGGCTGAGTTAGACTAATTGTGGAGGGTTTGCTGCTCTGGTAAAAAATAATGACTGACAAGTAATGTCCTTCAACCCCCCCCTCCCAAAAAAAAAAAAAAAAAACCAAAAAACAGCGGTACAAGAGTGCAGGACATGATACCATTATATTGGCTGGGGCTGAGTATGGCAGTGGGAGTTCTCGAGATTGGGCAGCCAAGGGCCCAATGCTCCTGGTATGCCCCATTTAAAACCTGCATTTTCCATTTGTACCTCTCTTACCAGCATCTCTTGCTGGCTAACCTTTGAATGTTATCAATCTCAGGGTGTGAAAGCTGTGATTGCCAAGAGCTTTGAGCGGATTCACCGCAGTAACCTGGTGGGTATGGGTATTATTCCACTGTGTTTCAAGCCTGGAGAAGATGCTGACACCCTTGGCTTGACTGGCCATGAACGCTTCGGTATTGACCTTCCAAGCAATGTGAATGAGATTAAGCCTGGTCAAGATGTCACTGTTGTGACAGACTATGGCAAATCATTCACGTGCACCATCAGATTTGACACAGAGGTATATTCTCTTTTTCTCACACATTTTCCATCAATCTGGTTGTATTTTTCTCTCTACTTGTCTTTTTAATTGCCAAGCCCACACCATTTGGGATAATCTCTCTTTTCTTGATGCAGGTTGAACTGGCCTACTTTGATCATGGAGGCATTCTGCCATATGTTATTAGGAACTTGATTAATGCAAAGCACTAGATCTTGTAGCACAATATTTCTTTTTCATCTTTGATAGTGTATAAGAGTACATTGTTCTTGTAAGAAGCTCCTCTATGGACCTTCTAGAGCAATGCAGCTAGAGTCAAGTGCAAGAATAAGATGGAATGTAGTGTTCAATCCTCCAGGCCGAATAATAATTGTTAAGGGTTCTTGTTCTCTGTCATTCATAGACTAGAGACTTTAGAACCCTGTGTACTATCAACCATTATTTCCTTCACTTGAGGGCTGTTTTGGTATGGTTTATATTTCAATTTCATAGGGTGATTTTGATTTTGTGAGTTGTTTTGCATCTTAAAATTGCGTTCACTCTATATCGAGCTGCTTTTTACCAAAAGAAAATCTTGCATTGCTCTTTTATGAGCACGTGGTGCACAACTCTTTTGATGGGCAAAGCAGTTAGCGAGAGAGGCCTTGCAGGGCCGCAGGCGCTACACCACAGGACTGAAGCACCTTAAGGGCCGCAACAGGCAGCCTCTCTGCTCGCTTCTACAGGTCCAAAACAGGCAATACTCCATCTTGTCCAGGGGCAGGGGCCACTGGCAGGGCGGCAGCTCTTGACTGGGCTGTGCTCTCTCGCGGTTCCGCTTGGACTGCAACCAAAAAAAAAAAGTTACAATGACATTTTCATTTTATAATAAAATGTAAAAAAATTAAATAAATTTATGATTAATGATGATTTAGACAATATTTTTCGATAATATATGATTTTATTAAGAGAAAAGAATCCTACCCCCTTGTGTGGTTCTATGCGAAGAGAAGACTGCCTTGCCCCCTCATCTTGTTGCTTCCACATCTATTGGTCTGCGTGTTGGTTCAGTGGCTGCTTGTTAATATAAATCCAAGATAGAAAAAGGGTGGATCGCTGCCTGAAGTACACAATCAGCAAATCACAATATTTTTTAGGTCAAAGGAGGCAAGGATACTCTCCAAAGCCAGTTCACAAATATTTTTAGGTGGGGTTGGGGTGGGGGGCACTGATACTCAGATTGGATTCCTCTCCATAGAGCCCATGCCTGATACTCTCCAGAGCCAGTTTGCATTGGATGCAGTATTTGTGCACACACATTTGGCTGGCGGATGTACAGTGGATGCATTGGTGCAATTGAGAGGATTTAATTCCAAATAAGGAAACTTTGTTCGTCTAGTGTTTCAATACTTAAGACATAGGTGGGCTTAAAAATATTCAATGCAGGAGAAGTTCGATCTTTTCACACCCAACTATGCGAGTCAAATTCTTTCCCTTATAATAAATTGACATTCACCAAAATATCTTTCCCCATGGTTTCAAGTATCAACTGTATTGTCTTAATATCAATATACGATATCTAACCAATCCAAATCGATTACCCATAGTGTTTTAAGGGTAAAACAATAAAAAAAAAGTACTGATACCAATAATTAAATCCATGTTCCCCTTCCCCTAAATTGGGAAAACAGAAGATCACATGGTCATACGAATTAACATTCAATACTTGTCTTTTTTATTTTTAAATACATCCCTCTTTATTCATGTAATGAGAGGATGAGACTAATGTTGGATGCGGATTCGTACCACCAAGTGATCGTACGAGCGGGGATACTATCTCCCCAATTGGCGTGTAACGTGTAAGATAGCAATATACTCAAACTCTCCCAGCCACGATATATTGATAAAACCTAGGGAAAAGATGGATCAAACGGGTGATTCGTGAGCCGAATAGTGAACTGGTTCACTACTGCAGGGTCTGTTCTCTTTTTCGTTCTGGAATTCTGTATCACTGCTAGAGTAGAACCCATCGAAAAGTCTCTCTCTCTCTCTCTCTCTCTCTGCAACCGGGAACGACCAACTCACAGTTCCTTCCTCTTACCTCTTTTTAACCTTGTGTGCTGTAAGTTGGGCGATCTTGGTCACTTCAGTTGCTGTCCCCGTCGGCGCTACCTGAAAAAATCTCTCGGGGTTATTCTTTTACGTTTCTTTAATTTTGTCTTCGGAAAATCTTTGAGGTGAGGTTAAATATATAGGTATCAGAAATTCTTTCACTTCGTTGATCGTCTATCCCTGCATCCAATTCTCTACTATTCATCGAATTGAATCGTGGAATTGCGTTTGTGATTTGTAAATTTGGAAGCTGGGAAATGGAGCCAGAGGTCATAGAAGCAAACATTCTGTTGCCTCAGCATCTTAGCTTCAAGAAGGTACAAATGTGGGAGAAGTACCCAAAAGGGCATGCGAGAGGCAGACATTGGAAGCATTTGAAGCAGATTCTTCAAGCTGAAAATTACCAGACTTTTCTTTTTAATGAACCCAATTGTGAGTGCAGGTCTTTCACTTCTATTTTTTTCAGCTTTATCTTTTTTTGGTTTTCTCCTGATATTGCTGGTTTACTGTGCCAGAGATTGGTATTGCTGGTTACCTTTTTAACTGCACATCCATTCTACATAACCTTTTTCCCATGGGGAGAGGAAGGGCACAGCAAACCTTAGTTGTTAAGTTCAATTTCATCACTGATGAGAAGTAACTATCACCCCCCTACCCCCAGCCCCAACCCAAGAAAAAAGAAGTTTTCAATTGAAACTCCCATTGAAATTTCAGGCCCGTAGAAATCTAATTCAGCATGTTTAAGTTGAGGAACTGCCAGGTCTTATAATAAATTAGAATTCTCTCAAAATATTATTCTTTAGTGGAAGGGAACCAGACAGCTATCAGTAAGTAAAGCTGCTGAGGTTGTCTTACAGTGGACTACCTTGGTCCCTGCATGGGTGTTAGTGGTAATGGTTTGTTATGTTCAAGTCTGGATGTAATGCGAATTTTCCATGGAAATGTGGTGTTCACAATGATCAACATGATGTGTCAGACACATTGCTAATGCAAGATGCTCAAATTCCTTGCCTAACTGTATTTAGAATGTAATTTTTTTAGGGTAATTTACAGCGCCACCGCCTAGAGAATGGAATTATTAGAGAAACACCCCCTGCATAATACCAAATTATACTCAGACCCCCTGCCGTCAGTTGCTGTTGAGTGAAGAATTGAAATGACTGTTATACCCTTTCTATTGTCTCTCAAATTTTGTGTTTTACCATTTTGACCACTGAGTTGGGTTCCAAAGATTAGTCTCAAGCCCAAGAAGTTGCATAGCAGAAGCCAGAAAACAGAGGTTTCTTCCCCTTTTCTATTGCTTCTTCTTCTCCTTCTTCCGATACGTGGACATGGTTTTCAAAGAAAAAAAAAAAAAGGAATTTGCAGAATCGGCTAATTCAGATGCCGAATCCAAACAAATTCAGGGCGATCCCACCAAAATATACCGATTCTGAATGATTCCAAGACGCAACCCCCCTCTCTTTCCCTCCCTGGAAATCGCATATTCTAGTCATGAGTCTCATGATCAAGACCAGTGTCACTACAGCAAAAAAAGACCAGTGCACTCTGAATCTGCTGTCAATATTCTCCATATTATTGATACAAAAGAACAAAACATAAATGAAGCGTGTGAGAGAGATTCGCCAAAAAAAGGTAGTAGCTCCCCTCCTTCCTTCCATGTCTTCTTTGCTCTTTCAGCGTTCTCAGAGTCCGAAATCTGTAACCCATTACCCACACAGACAGAAAGGCTCACTGTGATACAGACATTCTTCGCCTGGATTTTAAAATTACAAAATCACATCACGATCAAAGATTTTCTGTACTGTACAGCCAACACCACCACCACCAATCCCTTCCCTTCCCTTCCCTTGTTCAGCAATTTGCAGGAAAAACGTAAACTACAACACCTCTTACAAGTTGGAACACAAAATAATAAAGACTTGATCCATAAGCCATAATTTTAAGGATCAAACAAAGTGGGAGAATTGACAGGGGAGGAGGGAATCGCTTAAAAGCCTTAAACGCAAACAACCATTCAGGTCCGCTCTTTTTCTCTCGCTCTCTCTCACAAATTGTCAGGACCATCCCTAAAGTCTCACTCATAGGGGCTGCTGCATTGTAACCACAATGGGGCTAGTAACTACATGCTTTCCATCAGACCAGGCTAGCGAGCCGCTGCTCATGGTTGAGCTCCCAGGGGAAAGCTTGACGAAGATAAAGAGGTATACAAAATCTATTCCTTTATATCTATCTGTCCACTTTTTATTCATTCAGCTTCTCAAGTTCCAGCTCTTTAATTCATCATCCAGCATCTTCTTCTTCTTGGGTTTTATCAATTATAACGATCTGAAACTTAGAGATGAATCAACCCAATAATGTGTAAGAGATGTTTGTTTGTTTGTCTGTGTGTGTGTGTGTGAGAGAGAGAGAGAGAGAGAGAGAGTTGCAAAATTACGTTTTGTCTGCTTGTCGCCGCTGCCGCCGCTGCCGCTCTTCACGGAGGTAGATTGTTCCCGCTTTCAAATCGTGAAGGATTTGGGGATGAAGAATAGGGTATCGATTTGGGGATGGGGAGTTATTAGAGGGTATATTAGGTAGTTCCCCTTTTGCAAGGGTGTTTTGGTATTTAGAAAAATTTATACTAGCTGACATCAGCATGTAAGGTATATTCCGTAACAGCGACTGATGGTAGGGGGTCTGAGTATAATTTGGTATTATACAGGGGGTGTTTCTCTAATAATGGCATTCCCTAGGGGGTGGCGCTGAAATTTCCCTTTTTTTTACATGTTTTTCATATACCAGAAAAAAAAAAAAAAAAAAAAAAAATCGAATCTGGTGGAATTGATTATAAAAAAATATGCACTTGGTTTGAAGTTCTTAAATAATGAGGAACAATGCTGGTAAACGGGGGGATGACACGTGTATCTGGTAACACTTCCTACCCTCATCCCTGTGTCTGCAGGTGTTTGACTGGGAACGGTAGAGGCCTTGTTAAGTAGTTCTTTTCAGGCCCCCAAAACCAAAAAGGCACATAATCTTTTGAGCTTGAGAACCTGTGCTCAAATATTTGTTGTTGAAGTGCACCATCCACCATGGTCAAGGTTCATGAGTAGCAAAAGTGATATAGCAGATCCCAAAGCCACTTGGATTTTTTTTCATCAGAATTGAACTTGTGGTCTAGAGCAAAGTTACGTATCACATGAGAGATTTTGAACTTCTTTCTCTAAACATCAAAAAGAGAATATAATGAAGTTCAGTAGAGAATGCATAAGCTTTTAAAAGCTGGTTGATACTTTTGAGGGGTTTTGGTTCTGCCCTTAGTTAATCATGTTGGTTCCGTGGGATATCACTCAATGGGGGAGTTCACAATAGTGGTCAAAGTACCATAAGCATTTGTGGACATACATGGGGATGCATGCCAATACAAGGGAGGGTATTTGATTTAATTATACTCTTATTTTAAGCACGTAGCTAATCCTGACCATGCCCCCTCTATTCCAATGGATGGAATTGCCACATCATCTATCTACATGGCACAACAAGACTGGGCTGTTTAGGATGCTTACTAAACAGATCATTTAAAGAAGTTTTTCTCTATTAATATATACTATGTCACCATTGAATTTTTTTTTTTTTGGTAAGGTAATTTTTCTGTTGTTGGGGAAGCTTTGGAATTTGGATGTTGCAGAAAGACATTTGTTACTTATCTAGTGGATTGTTTTATGATGTTTAAGAATCAACTCAAGGCATCCTAGAGATTCAGCTTTGATTGTTTTTCTGGTCTTTGTTTTTCAGATGTTAATATTGAGTCACCACCCTCAATATATCCATCTAAGAAATTCTGTGATATCACAGGGTTTGAGGTATGCCTTACTGTCTTGTTTCGTTGATTGTGAATAATGATTTCTCACTGCTATTTCCTTCCGCATGATGCTCAACCACCTTCTATTTGTTCCTCCTTTCGTATATTCTGATGACTATATTAACTGTTTTGTTTGCTCTCTATCTAGTTAGTTTAGGCTGGGTCACAACACCCCTAATGTCTGCATCAATTATGTAGTCTCTGTTTTAAAACCATATTTGGTTTAGTCATATATGGACCTTTCTGGACTTACCTTCTGCAATCACATGTATGGTAATAGAGTGACAGCTTTTCTCCCCCTCCCCACCTCATCATCAAGCTCAATTTCAAAATACTGTGCTTTATTCCAATGGAAATATTTACCACTGGAAACAATTTGCTAATTAGTCTCTTAGGTTGTGAATGTAGTTATATACTGAACACTACAACCTACATCCATCAGCACTAATGTTTGTATTATCATGAAGCCTTTGTGGAAGACCCTTCTTTGGCCTTGCTAACCAGCAACCTGAGAAAGAACTCAAATACGGCTTTGTTCCTCCCAAAGACTATTCATATTCTGACTTGCTGTGACTCAGATGAAACACGGTCAATCTCAGGAATCCAATTTGACAGTTAGAAATAACTTGCTAATTAATTAGGGGCACATTTAGTATTCCTCAATTTCTTCAAAATTTTGTTATTTAAAAAATAAAAAAAAAATCTAACCCACAAATTTTGTTATTTAATGATGTCAAGATTTTGCAAGAAAATTTTGCTTTGGAAAAAGGTTCCTCTTCTTTCTAAATTCCCCGGTGCAGGCGAATGGACTTCTGAAGGAGTCTTCATCTTGTCTGCAAATTCCATGCACCACTATTGAACCATTATGACTATAATTTTGTGACAACGAAATGGCAAATAAAGAAAAGGGTGACGTCTGGTCTTTCTATCAAATTTTGCAACAAGTAAATGATACATTCCTTCTTGGACAAATCATTACCGAAAGAAATTGCAATACCATTTCTTGTGTTGAGAAGAATTTATCCTTTTCCTCCTTTTATTGTGTTTGCAGGCACCTTATGTTGACCCAAGGACAAACCTCCGTTATGCAAATGCTGATGTCTTCAAGCTAATAAGATCACTTCCCAGTGAGTATGTTCAAAGGTACCTGGCTCTCAGAAATGCTGCAGTTGTTCTGAGGTAGATTGAGGGCATTGGGAAAAATTTGGGGTTTTCCAAATCTCTTTCGTGGAGATCTGATGGAGGCTATTCTGTAAGGATGGTTCTGAATCATCCAAAATCCCTTTGCTGTAAAGTAATACCAAACTATGCAAAATGAAAGAAAAGGTATGCTGTGAAAGACCAAAAGAATGACCGAAGTTCTTGTTTCAAATGTGTTAATGAAACATTGTGCAGATTTTGTCCTCCTGAATTGTGACTTCAAGATACAACCTTGAACCTTCCACCATTGCACCATTCACTGAGCTGGACTTGAAATGAGGTTTCGTTCAACTTCACCAAAACTGCTACTTGGGAATTACTGTTAAAGAAGCACTAAATTTCTACAGAATTGGGAGTTGGATTAATGGTTTTCATTTGCAGAAAGTATGATCCAGTACCATGATCTCCTTACAGCAAATTGAAATATATATACCGTGACTTGGAACCATGGTCTTGTCCTAAGGATTTCAAAATCCGAAAGAATGGTACCTTTTCAGCTTTGTATGGGTGAGTTACATGCCTGGATAAAGTTAATGGTCTATGATCGAATTTAGAGATGTTGCTTTCTACAAGACCCTTAAAATTTGAAAAGTTAATTTTGTTGAAAAAAAAAAAAATCTGTTCATAGACCTGCTGTAAAGCTTTGTAAACTATTTTCACATTCAACAGCGGCTGCCTATTTTGGTTCCCTATTCCCTTCACCCCAACACACCCCCCACCAACCCCCC
>NC_056563.1:24760292-24761358 GCF_013358625.1 Macadamia integrifolia | reverse complement strand
AAAAAAAAAAAAAAGAAAAGAAAAAAAGAAAGAAGGTCCCCTTCAGGTCCCATTTGTTTCAAGAGGGAAAGATTTTCTAGTTCAGCAGATCTAGAGAGCAACTTTGGACTAACATAAATATATGTCACATAGTTAATTGGATAGAACTGAAAATTTGTGGATAGGTAGCTGCAAGGGTCTGTCTTCAGTGTGTTATGCTGCCCCAGAAAGCATGCATCAAAGTGTACGTGTGTGTGTGTGAGAGAGAGAGAGAGATTCTTTTTGTGCCATTTCTCATCTTTTCAACAATTACTAAGATGTGAGGACAGCTGCGAGCACAGCTAGTTGGAGCAAAGAGCAATAGAGCACTTGCCCCAGGAGGTCTCGGTTTCAATCCTCCCATTTCTCATCTAGTACCCCCCCTTTAATCCTCCCCCTTATAATAACAAGGGCGGAGGGTGAGGGTGAGGGTGAGGGTGAGGGTGAGGGGGGGGGGGGGGGGGGGAATCAAATGTGGTTGAGATTAGGCTCCATTTGATTGTAAGGGATATTAAATTTGACTGTAAGGGATATTAAAGGGAGGGAAATTTTCAAACCTAAAAAGATAATACTCATTACTTACCTCATGTGACTATATTCTTGACTTCAAATCATTTCCTCCCCATCTAAACCCTTTGGATTTGAAATGTCATCAATAACTTTGGCCCCTCCTTTGAAGGTAACAAATACCCTTATTAGTCCCATCAGAGAGTCAGATCCTGTGGATTAAAAGATTCTCTCTTCATTGTGATGAAGGTAAACTCAGTCCCTTTTACCTTCTGATTCCTTTTCGTGGTTGACTCCTTATCCATGTTCTGGGTCACCCATTCATGGAGCCCCTCACCTTATTCATGCTCTTGCTGACTCAAAGTGTATAAAGCCTTGGGGAATGAATAAAAAAGGAATGCCATCATTTATCAAGACTAGAAGTCCAAAAAGATGATTTTGAACGTTGTTTTCCTTTGGAAAGCTTAGCGGCAGTGAAGTCAGTATTCCGTCTACGCAGCTGTCTCATGTTGGCACATCAGTGTAATCACGTTGTTTTTTT
>NC_056563.1:24754009-24760272 GCF_013358625.1 Macadamia integrifolia | reverse complement strand
GGGGGGGGGGCGGTGGCGTGGTGGGAGTGGTTGGGGGAGGGGAGACATTACATCTTGCATTTCCAGGGAATCAATCAGTAGTAGACAAAAGCCAATGGGAAACAAATCAATCAACTCAAATTGTTATATTTTCATTCATACGTTCATATGGTTTTACAGTTTAGTATCAAAGTAATGTTTATAAGCAGCACCACCCCCCTACATCTTCAAACAATTGTAACTCCGACAAAGATCAACTCCCCCCAGACAAAAAGGTAACCAGTTCTTATTCTTTAGGTGGTGGAAATGCTACTGTCAACCAACCTGAATGCTAGTTAGCAAAGATGCAGTAGCCCAGCAAAATTGAAGGCACCTGTGTCATAGGATACACCATGGATTTCAGGCCCCAATCGAGATATGAGCTATGACTGAAATTTCTGACACCATTTGTTACATAGGACTACAACAATAACCACCTGTGCAATCCACAACCTGCCAAACGGATCTGAAATGGTAAGAAAATTTTTAGCTCGTTACAAATCAAGGAGGAGAATATATATTAGAAGGATAAATGAACTTTTTCCATGTGAACATATATTTGCAGCGAGTCAAGTAAAAAAATTGTGTTATAAATGCAACAGTTAGACTAGGATATCTTAGGAAGGTAAAATGAGCAAGTTTCTCTCATTTTTTTTCTTCTTTTTTTGGGGTGGGGGGAGGGGGTGGGGTGGGGATAGAAAAAATGAGCAAGTCTGAAGCAAACAAATTAGAACGAGATCACTTAAGTGAAAAGATGACTCCATCCTCCATCATCATGTATAATCGTATATGCACACATAATAGGCACAAGTCCAGGGACCATGCATCACATAAGAAGGCTATTATCCACACAACGTAAAGAAGGCTTCTATCCGCATAAAAAGTCCCAGGGCCCATATGTCACAAAAATTAAGGTGCATATCTACATAACAAACAACATGCCCCTTTTTGTCCATCATCACATAGACACAATAGTCACAATCCCAGGACCCATACATCACATGAAGTGTTAATCTACATAACAAAACAATTGGACACAAAAGGTTTGCAGTATTCAGCTCACCATCTTCTCATTAATTTTAAGATGGGTTAGACGAATTGAAATCATCTATTTTAATATGCTTACTGCTTTCCAAATTCAATTAGAAACAGTAGACATCAAAAACAGGCTAAGGAGACATTCTTTTCCTTGCTCGGTTTGAAGCATTTTGGAAAAAATGAAGTGGTCTCAAAAAAACATGGCAGAAATCCAATACTCTATTCTTGCGGTCTAGAGACATTGAATTGAGATAGTTTCCCAAAGTTTCACAAACTAAAACCACAAAACAGAGTTCCTAATATTTGAGAATAAAAAAATTTCCAAATCCCCAAAGATATGGAGTTCCAAGTAGGCAAGTAGTTGATCTGCCAGCCTTAGCTATCCTGATGGCATAGGCAGCTGAAGTGCATTCCTTGAGACATACAAACTCTGACAAAAATCAATAAAATGAAAATAAAGTGCATTCCTAGTAGTCACCTCTAATCCCCCCTTTATTTTTTTGGTAATGACAAAAACACATAGAACTGGTAATTTGTAGGTAGAGAAAGTTACCTTTAGCACAGTAGCTTAGACCTTGTACTCATTGATATGCATCCACTTTGTTGATGACCACTTATTTCCTCTAATCACAGGGCAGCCACCTGAAATAAATCAAGGAGAAAATAGTTACCCATAGAATTAGTCAATATCAAGTGACTGAAAAGTGTACTCTTAAACAAGAGCTAACACAAGGGACCTGACTCTGAATCTTAAGAGATAAGAAAATGTAAGGGACCTGACTCTGAATCTTAAGAGATAAGAAAATGTAAATTTCGAATTACAGCGGAGGACTGCACAACTAGGTAATTGAACAAAAACTGACCATGCAAACTAGAAGGGTCTAGAGTAGCATCAGGCCTCATGCTCCAGAAAAGTAATGCATCACCCATCTTTGGTTTAATGGAGAGACCCTTCTTTCCACATTCAGATAATTCATTCCACCATGGGACAGAACTGAAATTTGCTTTGGCAGCAGGAAATACCGTCTCACCACCTTCTTCAACATCAGAGCTGCATCAATGGAAAAAGTAGGAAAGTAGAAGAGTTGATCTTTAAACGATAAATCCTACCATACACTGCGATTGCATAACTGCATGCCATGTACAAGGAGAAATCTGACTTACAGATACATGAGAACAGTAGCTATCCGTTGACCGCCATTCTTAGTGTTAAATTCATCATTAAAGTAATCATAGTGAGGCTCGTATTTCTGTCCAACTTCATAGTGGAGGATTTGCAGTCCTTCCCCATGCTCTGTAAATTCTAATATGTTAGCTGGAACAGTAGTTTAATAACCATGAATTTAGGAATAAATAAACCATGTGATGAACATAAGCACTGATTAAGCAAGCACAGAGGGGAGGATGAAGACACCATAAGCAAAATCTAGAATGATCCAGCACAAAAATCTACATGTACACACGTTAATAAGCAATAAAGTTTGCCTCTAGAACCATCAAAAGAGATCTAAATAATGCTATAACTAAGCTAACTATTACATAAACACATATTTGATATGTGGACCATTCAACTTGCAGATAATACCTATCAAAAAAAAAAAAAAAAAAACTTGCAGATAATGATGTAGAAACATGAACTACCTGCAGGAACATGCAAACAATCATAGCAAGAGAACAAGTACTCTTCCCCAAAACAGTCAGATTCATCTAGAAATGAGAAACTGGGTAAAAAAGGGGAAAATGAGAGGAAGGGGTTTCTAAGGTCTAAAGAAAAGGAAGTCCATAGCATAGGATAAGAAACAGAAGGAGTAGTATGAATTAATCAAAGGCAGATTGGAAGTGGTCTTAAGAAACACGAGACCTTTAAATTTTAACTGAATTAGCTGAAGGATAAGAATAGTCCTGTTGAGATTAGTGCTATTCCCAAACAGGGAACAGCGCTAATCAGCGCCTACGACAGGGACTTTTTAGTCCTTGTCGAGTTTGTTTGGGGTATTTTGGGGCTTTTCTTCATGTACCTATGGGCTGTTGTGTCTTTGTTTTGTCTTTCTTCTTGACCTAAGGTTACATATACATAAGAGAACCTGAGATTACATTCATATTGAATTAATCTCAGGTTGCTCTCCATTCTTGAGACTTCCTTTGGTTATTTCATCTTCTTCCTCCCTCCTTCTCTTTTCTCTCTCTCTTTTCTTCTTGGTACTGGTTTAGCTTCAGCTTCTGAGATTGTAACAACTCCAACTGCCTGCAAAAGAAGAACCTAGGGGGTGAATCAGCAGCAAATCAGAAACAAACCAGGCCACTGGTTGGGTCAGAATTGGACCAAGGTTGGAGCAAAATCTGGTCCAATCGATTGATCATAGTTTCCTGATCTCTTCAGGAACCTTATCAGTTCAGGTCGTGGAGCAGTTTTTAGCCGCTTATTTTATTATTTTTCCATCGTAATTAGTGGGCTGGATTAGGATTCTATAATTCCAGCCTTGTTGGGTTAGTTTCTACTTTATTAATTAAGTTGTTGAGTCAATTTAGAAAAGTTCCTGGACAGCTTGCAGCTGGGAGGAGTTTCTTTTCCAGATTTGGTTGTTATTTTAAGTGTTTGGTTAGATACTTAGATCTGGAATTTACCAACATTGCCGGTTGTTAGAACAAACACCAGGAAAAATACGAAAATAAACAGGCAATAGATCCGCACAACACAAAGATTTAATGAGGTTTACACACCGATGTAGTGTGCTACATCCTCGGGCGAAGAAGAAGATGTTTCACTATGCCGAAGAGAGATCACACCTAAGCAGCGGCGAGAAAACTCGCCCTGAAACCCTAGCTCGAAAAACCCCCAAAATGCAATTAGAATACTCCACAAGACGATAGTACATTATATACTTTAAGACGCAGGTCAACCCATTGGGTCACGGTCAATCCGGTCGAACCATACTGATGCAGATTAATTACCAAAATATGCTTGTTTTAATAGGAATAAGCCAAGGGTTGATTCCATACATGTTGGGCCTTTGATCCCATGTGTTTTGAGTGTATTGGACTACTTTTATGGGTCTAAACTAGGGGTTCTAAGGTTGCATACGGGATTCAGTGATTTGTTTCATTTTTCTTTAGTTTCCTTTTTAGATGGGGTTATTTAGTTTCTAATTTCAGTACCTAGTTAGTTTCTAATTTTCAGTCATAAGTTAGTTTCTATTTTCAGTTTTAGTAACTAAAGGACTTTCTATTTTGTAAGTTTCTAATTTTAGATTTAGTAACTAGGTGAGTTTCTAATTTTTTGTTTCCTATTTCAGTTTTTGGAAACTAAAGTTAGTTTCTATTTTCTTGTAATCCCATTATTATTATAAATAAAGGAGAGCTCTCATCATAGAGAGATGATTTGATGAACAAAAAAAGATGCTACTGCGTTTCTCCTCTATGAGGGTTCTTTGTGTTTGATCAAAGAAGAAGGGTTTGGTGTTTGATCCAAGCGACTCCTTGCGGCGTGAAGTCCAGGAGGTTTTCTTCAAGCTTTCTTATTTCTTTCAAGTTTGTTTTCAAGGTTCTACTGCTGTCAAAACAATCAGGTAAAGGTTCTAGTTTGTCTACAGAATTTCTGGGTTAAGATTTTCTATTTTATCTACTATTGGCCTAGCTGTCTTGGGAGTTCTGCCCATCCAATGGCCTTCTAATTTTGATCGAAGGTTAGTCCTATTCTGAAGGAAGTTCGATCCAATTTTGAGGCTAATCAGACCACTGGTTCCTGCTGAAGTGGACTGTTACTCAGTTCTAGCCGGTTATGGATTTTGCCCAGATCTGAATTCTGAATTCTGTTTTGTTTAAATCTGTATGGAACTTGACTGCTGCTATTATTCTCCAATGGGTTGGACTTTCAAATTAGTCCTTAGATGTGTTATTAGTTCCTTGATAATACTCTACTGAAAATTCAGAAGTTAATGCCAGGTTTCATAACCTACTGTCAGAATCGAGTTCTGATTTGGTTATCTGGTCCTGATATGTTTTGATTCTGATCCTACTTATTCAATTACTCTATTTCTGTTGCTGGAACTTCTAATTGTTGATGCAAACTCTGTTTCCTGAAATTCCTGATTGTGGATCTGCTAATTTTGGTTTCTTCAAGGACTATTGACCGGTTTAAGTTAGACTGTTGTTGCTGTTAACTATTGGGTGGTTTTGGTTGTTCTCTAGTCTAAAAGTTCCTGCAGTTTTGGGACTGGTTTGGTTGTCAAATCCATCCCTACATTACATACCGTGGGGCTACGCCCTAACACCCCCATACGAGATCAGTGCTGGGCCCTCTGCTCCATCACAGATCTCAAAAAACTTCCCATTAGGATCCCCACCAAAATATGTCGGAGCGGGTCAATCTTCAAAACGGGTCAAGAATTCGAGAAAAACTTAACACCGGTTGATGGGAAGTCTTCTAGATGGTTTAATTTTTTAGTTTTGGAATTATTTGTAAAAGTTTAACATCTCCAATGAATTTGATGAATGAATGAAGGCTTCAAGCTGTTTTGGTCTCTGGATTTAGTCTTGCATCTGTGGGATTCAGGTGTGCTTTCTCTTGTGGGATTCAGAAGTGTTTGCTCTTGTGGAATTCAAGAGTGTTTAACTGCTGTGAGATTCAGTGGACCCTGGTGGGGTTCCAGGTTGGGGTACAGGTTGAGTTCTGATCATATCTTCCTTTATATTTCTGTTAGCTTTGTTATTATTCTATTCTGTTAATTAGGTTTCTGCTATAATTTTTTTTTTTTTCTGGGTTCTGTTTTATGCTATTAACTTCAGTTTCAATTCCTGTTTAAGAGCCTTTAAAGTTTCCATTGATTTCAGAATCCTATCGTGACTAAACTTCTTGAAAATCTCAATTTTCTGGATCGAATTCTATTTCTGTTTTCTGTTACAGTACCATACTACTGACTTGACATTAATTCAGAATATTTGAATCAGTTTTGAATCATTAAACCATGTGATCGGTTTCTGATTTCTAACCATCAGATTGTGATCGTACTTTGCAATCTTGTCCTAACCTTAGAACTCAGAAATCTACCAATATTTCAGGTCAATCCTAATTGTTCTGTTCAACTTAGTAAGTCCTCTCCTAATCTCATTGGTCCTTTACCTGTGGTGGTCCTGTCTCATAGCTGATCTCCCATCTTATCTCTCTGGTTCAGGATTAGCATTGTACCCCCGGGGGGGGGGGGGGGGGG
>NC_056563.1:24730289-24753989 GCF_013358625.1 Macadamia integrifolia | reverse complement strand
TTTTTTTTTTTTTTTTTAATATCTTTGAATGAAATGCGACATGGTTTTATTTTCTTTTTTTCTTCTGATCTTGCTTGCCAAGGTTTTTGTAGATATCTCCTGCCCATCTAACAGCTTTGAGGGGGGGGAGGACTTACACTTCGTTGTTCAGCGATAAATTCCTTTGAAGTCAAGCAGGTCCCTACCCCCAGAACCAAATCATAAACAGAAAGAAAAATTTAATGAAAATTTTTAATAGACTAAACATGCACAAAAGGTAACAAACGTAGCATTGCTGCATTGAAAGAAATTAGCAAAATTCTGAAACTAAGTTTTAAGAGCAGCGTGAAGAGTCACCATTGAAAGCTCTACCAAGTCGCTGACCACTAAATACAACTAGTTAAACCTAGCGACACCCAGGAAAAGATATGGTTGTTTGGTATAGAAGATAGACATGAGTCCTCTCATTAATCCTTCCTACAGACTTCAAGACATAGATCCAAAATATCAGCCTAATGTTTTTCAACCACAACCCTCCAATCCTGTTTTACGCAGAAAGATAGCTGATAGATGCTCAAAATAAATGCTACACATAAAGCCCGATGCGCAAAATGGTACATGTTTTACATAAATCCCAATATAAAATCTTGTCTTCATATAAATGCATTGGAGTTTTTCACTTTTCTTTCCAGATGCCCTCTTTCGTGTTGTTAGACAGCTCAGGAAATAGAAATATGCTAAATGTTTTCCACAAAGCTTAACATAAAATCTTCTCTTTATATATGCACATTAGATTTTTTTCACTTTTCTTCCAAATACCATGATATGTTAACTTCCAGCCAAAGGATGTAAAATCATAAAACAGAGAGATGTTACAGTGCAGTTAAGAGAATAAGAAATATTAGCCAATAACAAAATCATAATTGCTTAGCATAAGTATTCTCCAAACTGCATACCTACAGGTATGAAAGTGAAGTCAGCAATCCTTTTCTCGATGTCTCTGATGATTTTATCTTGCCCTCTTCTGAGAAATGTTCCAGAGCTAGTGCGCACCCTAAAGACAAAGGTATGTTAAGCAACAGCTGCAACACACACACACAAGAGAGAGAGAGAGAGAGAGAGAGAGAGAGAGAGAGAGAGACCTGCTATCCTTACTCTTGCCGGTGGCACTATCAACAACTGTTGACTTCTCCATATGAGGCTTTGCAAGTTGAATTAAGTAATCGCATTCCTCCTTAGACTGTTCAAAGGAGGAGAAGGAAATTTCTTGAGTTGGAAAGTTCGAGAACCATGGCTACATAAAGGAATGTAATGTTGATTGATCCATTACCTTATCTTAATTCTTCTTTCATTGATAAATGAAATAAAAAATCATCATTTAAGTGAGGTAATGATGATCTTTAAGTAAGAATGTGGTAACTACTAACTACATAACCTATCTCAAAACAACAAAATTTTGAACTTAATGTCAGCAAGGGAAATTATAGATTTACAAGCTTTCGCAAATTTTCCATGGTGTAGTTTCAACAAGGTCCCAGATCTTGCAAGGATCCAAGGCCACAGAAAGTCAATCAGATCAAAGCATTTCCCTGGACCCTATGTATTGATTCTCGATGATGCTGATTGCATGTTCATATATAAATATTAGTTACTAGTTTTGTTCGCTTTCAAAAGTTTTCCATTTACACAGAATAAGCTTAGCCCAGAGGTATCCACGAACACTTAAAACCCTCAGTTTCTCAGTTCCACTAAAAAATTGCATTTGCATTTCATTACATTAAAATGGAATTCTAGTATTTTCATCATAGATATAACCATAACGGTAGTCTTCTGTCTGACTCCGTAAAAATGCTTTTACAGTTCAAGAAGAATAGAAATTGCGGTTCTAAGATTAGCGGAAATACAATTATTGAACCACAGGCTTGAAGAGGGACAAATAATGACTTTGACACTTTGTTAGACTACACGGCAAAGGCTGCAAATGAACATAAAAAACCGGCAATTGGCCGAAACTGTTCACCCTGTTCCTTCAAATTGAGGAAAGATTAATTATACAAATATGAAAGAAAATTTTATCTAACCAGGAAATTGTGATAAACAAAGGCTCTGGGCTCCCAGGAGATAATTTCGGTCCATTGATCGCCTCTCTCCCCGAGTCCAGTTCTGAAAAAATTCCAGAATTCAATAATACTCAGAAGAACCAGAACATCATCAAATGCAGAAAACAGCAATTACAAGAGATCCAAAGTTACGTACCTGACGGCATTCTTAATACGAACTGAACTGAGATCGTTAGCTTTCGGTGAATCATCGCTGTTGACAGGAATAGAGAAAATTCCTAGGGCGAGAAGCATCAAGAGAACAACGGTCAGCATGAGAAGCATCGCTAGTAGGAGCGTGAACGAAGACATTCTCCTGTTCGGCATCCGAGAATACCTTCCTTTAGCCATGGTTGTAGTCTCGCAGATCGATCGAATTAGCGAAGAGCCTAGCACCTAATCAATCGATCCAAATCAGGAACCCTAAAATTCGAAAACGAATCAGATCTGGTGGCCTTCAAGCTCGGAGAGAGGAAAATGAAGGAGACGACACAGTGGACGTTCTTAATACCTTTCTCTCTTCTACGGCTGCAGTTTACGCTTTAACACGGACTACCCCGTCTTATACTCCTCTCTGGTCGACCCGTCCAAATGCTAGTACATAAGTCTTTCCTAATATGAAGTTACATTTTTAACCCTGATGTATCCACTAAACGGGCCTTTTTTTATGTATCAACTAGGAAGTGCTTTCCGTAATTTAAAAGCTTCGTTTCAAGGGGTCAGTGACTCAGTGGCGGCGTATAGCCCAAGGTTTTACCCCAAGTGGGTTTTTATCGAAAACCTGGGATTTTTTTTTTTTTGGAAAACCTGGAACCTGGAGAAAGGAAAAAGAGGTCGTATGGGTTAGGTGGTCCTCTGCTCGGTCCGCCGCGTACTTTAGTCAAAGTTCTTTGTGTCTTTACCCGTAATTTTTTCTAAAAGTCTTTAACCCGGAATTAGAGGGCTGACACAAACCGACAATTTTTGATAAGGCAAAAGTTTTAAATCGGTCCGAGCCTGATATTTGGTTCATTTCAATTTGGTTCAAGAGAGTGTTGGCAAGATCTCCGCACAGAACCGAGAAGCGAACTGGTTCTGAAGATTGATAAGATACATAAATCGAACCTTCTTGATTTGGTTCCAGAATTTGATTCTTGTATGGTTCGATTTCCGTTCTTCTATTTGGTTCAATACAGAAATATTATAAATTTTAATATCAAAATTAATAATATATAATATATTAACATATTATAGTATATTGGTGTTATAATATATTAATATACTATATGATACGTAACCCTCAGGACTATGTGTGTGTATCGCTGTGCGACTCTTGTTTGAGTTTCATCAGTGATTTCCATAAAAAACCCAAAATTTAAGTGTATTTTTTTTTATTCTTTTTAGGTAGAGATATGAAATGCCAACATCAGGGGACTGGGGAGCCTTACTAAGGGTGCCAATCGGGCATGAAAATCGTCTGCAGCCACCACTGCACTGGTGCAATGAGCATCGGGTGGTTGGGAATCCCTTGGGAGTTGTATTCAGATGTTCTCAACAATTGGATGTTCATTATACCTCATCGCTCATTAGAGACAATTTGAACTAGTCAATTCATTGATTTATTATATATATATATATATATATTCTTAAAATCAAGTTAACGAAATCGATAAGAATTTGAATAAACTGGGGATTAATTTGGTTTTTATCAGTTTCTTTTAATAGGTTCTTATCAATCTATATTGGTCACTTAGTTCGATTTCAGTTTTTAATATAAAAAGAAGGAAAAAGAAAATAAGCAGTATTGCAACCATGGTTTCAATATTGATATTGTGATATTGTATCGATGTTGGCTGAGATACCGATTTAGGTCAGTTATCCATATCATTTCAGGGGTAAAATAATAAGAAAATTGTACTTTCTCTGAAAAGTAAGAAGCAAAATTAACTGATATCTACCGATCCTCTCCCATACTGATACCAAGAACTAAATCCATTATTGCAACAGTATCTACTTTTAAACTTGTATTGGGATCTTTAGCTCAATATTGGGGCCACAATTCACTTTACCCCGTGCTTGGAATGGATAGTCAAGTAAAAAGAAAAGGAAAATATGAAAGAGAAACTCTTGTTCAAAATGATCAAGAGTAATAATTGAATGTTGGGGTTCTACCATATTAGAAGGGGAAAAGAATACTCTATGGTTGCATAGTTCTTGCATCAGCATGAGTGCTACTGCAGGGAAAGGGGACCTACATGGGTATCAACATGGGGTGCTTTTTTTGTACTTCACAAGGGTGGGGTATCCTTTCACCCGAATCCAAATCAGGCTCACATATCAAAACAATCTCTTATATTTGGGTTCAGAGATTTGAAATCCACTTTATCTCTCTACATTTAATGGATTCTAAACCCATGAATAAAAAACGTACAAGATTATTCTCGCATATGAACCTGATATGATCACCGTCCTCTATGTCTAACAAAGAAGTTGCACAACCTAAGAACATTCTTTTGCCGTAAAGAATATAAACAAAAGATCAATCATGTTGCCAATGAAAGAATCCCAACCATTACTAATTACCCCTAGTATATAGACTTCAAAGAACTACGGGGTGGCCATTCCCTTGATCCATTGTACTGTACCTTTTCGAGAAGAACGAATAGGGTTATTTTTTCTTTGGTTGTATATGGCTCATCCAGTAGTATATATATTTTCTTCGAAATCTTTACCAAGAGAAGCACCATAATCCCCAAAGCTAAGGGAAGGGATGTGTTTTATAGTTACTCTAATGGTAAAGATTTAATATTTAATAATCTTAATGGGTGCACCGTTTTTAGCCTCCATAATCATCATAATTAATCTAGGTTTTAGAAATTAATCATGATCCCAAGAAGCTTAGCCAAACATACATAAGAAGCTAGCTTCGCTAAACGGAAAACTCTAAAATGTGGATCTAATAAGAAGCTGGCACTTGGAATCTTTTCTAGTAAGCTTAGCAGTGTTCTTTATGTTTGGGCTTCCACTTCTCACGCATAAACTAGGTTAAAGAAGCCTAGTGAAGATGTGCATCACTATGAGCTCTTCACACAAATACGTCTATTTATAATGAAGGAAAAAGGGAGGCTGCAGGCATGCGTCCGCACCATACATGTCCTTTCACAGATATTTTTCTCAGTGTAAGGGACCTAACCCTTTCACAGATATCTGATTTCTTGAAAGGGAAAAAAAATTATATATAAAGATGAGATTAAAATAGTCAAGTTTGTCTTTAATTTTCTTTTGGGTAAGAGATTGCTGCCTAATTGCGTAGTAGGGTCATAGAGAGTGTGCACAACATGTACATGGATAAGATTTTTTTATTTCACAAAGGGTGGAACGGTAATTAACTTTATACAACTACTTGTTTTGTAAGGGTTTCCCTAAGGTCCACCAGTTTGAGTTACATAGTTAAATGATGTGTCAATTTCGGCGTTGGATAGACATAGTTTGGATTAGTTGTATGTCAAGTTTCAAAGTTTAATTTAATCAAATATCATTCGTGTATTGGTATACATCCCATGTACTTTGTACGTAAAGTCATCAATCGTACTTTAACCACTATTGTGTGTTCTTCCATATCTTGGATTTTCAAATCTCTCTGTTTTGTCTCTTTACAAACTTCGATTGAGTTAAAAACTTGATACGTGATCAGATAAATGGATAAAAGGGGAGGGATTTAACTAAAATTTTGTGAATTAAATAGAATCCTCAATCCTCGAATGCTTAAGCTTCAATTGAAATAGAGTTAATCCGGTCCATGCGATTGTGGGGTCAGTATGAGCCTGCGGGACTAGTCAGGCCGAAGGCCTGGATAACCGTAGTTAGTGAAAAAAAAAAAAGGTGGCATACAAAGCTTGGATTTTGATCCTCTTTAGCCGCGCTAGCGGTGTCCAACTACATTCAATGGTTGGGAGCATCTTGGCCATGCAGCCCAATACCTAAACTCACAGAAGAGGATCTAAATCATAAAGCTTTGTGAATCTAATAAAAAAAAAAGGGGGGAAAGAAAACCCCTTATGTACCTTATGCCCCACAGGCATGGGGAAGTGCAGCCGATTCATAGGTATCTTTTCACACCCTGGTTCCACTTTCCCATGTGTGTGGGTGTAGGTCCGATTTCAATAAAAAGAAAAGTGAGTGTAGGATACCTCATGAGGTAGCCTTCTTTAACCTTGAAAAAATATCAAAGTCTTAAGTGAGACACAGGGGTGTGAAATGACCCCTGTGCCCCAGTTGTCCTTTCCTAATCCCGGCTGAGGAACTTACAAACTACCCTCTACTTCTAGGGCACCCACAACATAGATGTTAGAGAAAGAGAAGAACCCACAACTTACAGACCAATTTCTGGGAGCCAGGGTTTTACGCCTTGGTTCCCGCCCAAAGGAGCATTTTCGGTTTGCCTACCCACGCTTCTTCTTCATCACTTCCCGACTATTTTTCCACCTCTCCTGGTCTGCAACAGTGGAAAGCGATCTTCGTAGAAAAAGGTATGCGTCCTCTAATCCTTCTTCTTCGTTCCTTTAACCCCTTTACTGTGGCTACTATGATTCAATTAATTTGCAATTCGTCCGGCGGCCATAACCAGTCATCCCCCTTCATTCCCCACTGTCAGTGATAAGGAAGTGAGATATAACTTCAAAGCATCTTCATTGATGTGTTGCAGCGGCATCAATGTAATCTGCTTGCTCTTTGGGTATTTGATAAAATCCGTTATTAAATTGCTGTGCAGATATGGGGTGAAAATTGATCACTATGAGATTCTGGGGTTACCGTCAGGGGAAGAGCGTGCAAAGCTCACTGAGAGAGAGATCTCAAAGGCTTACAAAACTAAAGCTCTTGAAATCCACCCAGACAAACGTCCAAATGACCTTAATGCTCACTCGGAATTTCAAAAGCTCAAGTCATCCTATGGCATTCTTAAAGATGATAAAACTCGAAAGCTATTTGATGATCTTCTACGCATCAGACTTGTGCAACGTTGTAAACTTCGCAAGCTAATGTCTGATCTTGAAGAGCTGAAGAGAGATCTGTTTTTGCTCAAGATCTTGTTGCAACATGCGAAAACACTAGAAGAAATAGAGATGATTGTGAAGAAAATTAAAGATGAACAAGCTCGAAAGCAATTTGATGATCTTCTCCGCATCAAACATGAGGAGAGTCATCTCCGATCACAATATGATGCTAAATATCGCAAGATAGTGTCTGATATTGAAAAGGTACAGAGCAAGGTGATTTTGCTCCAGAATCTGGTGGGACTTAAGAAAGCCCTAGAAGAAATAGAGAGGATTGTGAAGAGAGTTAAAGAAGAAAATGCCAGAATTCGTGGTATGTATGCTTAGAACACCACAGCTCCAGCAACAGCTTTGAAGGTTGGAACAGTTGGAAAGAGGGCAGAGAATGTTGGGGGTAGTGAAAGCATGAACAAGGAGAAGGTGTTGAAGGTTTCTTGGGTGAGTAAATATTTTTTGGAGATGTTGTCATTCTGTCAAAGGGATCAAAGAAGAGAAGGTCTGATCTGGTTATTATGGCATCTAAAGATGCTGTGGTGTGTTTACCACAGATTACAATAGTGTGTTTAGTTTAGATCTGATATTAATTTCTGTACGGATGGAAATTTTTGGTGCTGGTTATTTGGCATTCAAGAATTCCATTTAGGAGAAGCTTCAAAAGGTTTGAACTTTTATGATTGCAAGAGACATTCCTATTTCTCTCTCCTCTCATTTATATATATTTTTTTTGGTAGAACTCTCATCCATAACCATGATTGTGGCAAATGGTTTTAGATGGCAGATGTGGGATCATCCTTTTCATTTAAGATTCTAAGGGGTCTTGTAGCTTTTTCACCTAGTTTTTTGTTTTGTTGGCGGGCAAGAGCTAGATTGCTGCCTAGTCGCATAGCAAGGGCTAATAAGAGTGTGCAGAACATATACATGGATGAGATTTTTTATTTCACAAAGGGTCAGTAATTTACTTTATACAACTACTTGTTTTGTAAGGGTTTTCCCAAATGTCCACTAATTTGAGTTGCACAGATAGATAATGTGTCAATTTTGACCGTTGAATAGAGAAATTGTTTAGATTAGTCATATGCCAAATTTCAAAGTTAATTTAAATAAAATATCATTCATGTACTATCATGCATCCCATGTAAATTTGTACGTCAACGGTTCTCTGTACTTTGACCACTATTTTGTGCTCTTCCATATCTTGGATTTCAAATCTCTGTTTTGCCTCTTTACAAACTTTGATTGAGCTAAAAACTTAACATGTGCTCTGGTAAATTGATTAATAGGGAGGGATTTAACTGAAATTTTGTGACTATGTAGAATCCATGATCCCTTGTTCGCATGCTTAAGTTTCAATAGATACAGAATTAACTAGATGGCATATAAAGCTTAGATTTTGATCAGGCGCCTAGTCTCATGACTCTCATCCAATGAATGAGAATATCCTGGGCATGCAACCTAGCACCTAGACGCCCATAAGAGAATTTGAATCATAAAACTTTGTAAATCTAATAAAAAAGAAACAAAGTTTTAAGGGTTGGACACAAGGGAGGCAAAATAACCCATGTGCCCCTCCTGGGGGCACACCTCTTTGCTTGGGCGTAGCCCCTGTGTCGTTACCAACTACCCCAAGAGGTAGAGGCGCCTACAACAAAGACATTAGAGAAAGGAAAGATCTCAAAACACATAGACCTATTTCCTCGAATAAGGGTTTTAAAACTTGGTTCCTCTATTTTTTTTTTTTTTTTCTTACTATTCTACCAAGAGTGGCCAGCCTACTTGGCACTAGCAATGCTAAAGGCCTACTCCTACGCACGACTCTCTCACGCATGCATACCATGGATTGGATCTCACAACCTCCTCCCATGGGTGTCGGCTTCAAGCCGAAGCTGTAGACCCTGGATCCTCTTCTTGTCACAGGAGAGTAATTACCCTCCCGTAATGCTGTTTAGCCGACATATGGCATGCAGGTTACCGGCAACCTCTTCTTCGATTAGCCTTTCTTCTTCTCTCTCTTTCTCATTTTTATTTCAATCTCTTCTCATTTTTATAATTTTTTATTCAATATTCATGATCTTCTCTCTCTATTCATGGTAGTCTTCTTCGTCTTCTCATATGGGTCGGACTCCTCGACCATTTCTTCCCTGTAATCCCGCCATTCCCTGTAACCCCACCTTGATCCCTTCTGTTCCGCCCTCTAGTCTCCACCCACCCTCACCTGGCCACTCCATCCCTGTAACCCCCTGCCTCCGCCCCGCCATTACTTGCTATCCCGCCCTCGCCCAAGCCCACTCTCTCTTTTCCTAGCTGCTACCCCACTGTTCTGCAGCTGGACCGACTTGTTTCCCACCTCTCGTGGTCTGCAGCAGTGGAGAACGATCGCCGTAGAAAAAGGTATGCGTCCTCAACTCCTTTTTCTTCGTTTCTTTAACCCCTTTGCTGGGCTGCTGTGATTCAATTAATTTGCATCTTCATTGATGTGTTGCAGCGGCATCAATGTAATATGATTGCTCTTTAGATGTTTGATAAAATCCTTGAAAGAAGATCCATAAGTCTTGATTATTAAAATGTTGTGCAGTTATGGAGGTGGAAATTGACCACTATGAGATGCTGGGGTTACCGTCGTGGGAAGAGGGTGCAAAGCTCATTGAGAGATCGATCTCAAAGGCTTAAAAAACTAAAGCCCTTCAAGTCCACCCAGACAAACGTCCAAATGATCCTAATGCCCACTCTGAGTTTCAAAAGCTCAAGTCATCCTTTGACATCCTTAAAGATGAAAAAACCCGAAAGCTCTTTGATGATCTCCGCATCAAACATGAGCAACTTCGCAAGTTAAGGTCTGATTTTGAAAAGATAAAGAGAGATATGCTTTTGCTCCGGATGCTCCTGTTACTAAAAGAAATAAAGAGTATTGTGAAGAAACTTAAAGAAGAAATTGCCAGAATTCGTGCTATGCATGCTTAGAACACCACAGCTCTAGCAACAGCCTCAGGTTGGAAAAGTTGGAAAGAGGGCAGAGAATGTTGGGGGTAGTGAAAGCATGAACAAGGAGAAGGTGTTGAAGGCTTCTTGGGAGGGTTAAGCTAGGGTGAAGATTATATTGCTCTATGGTTGAAGGATCTGCTTGAAAATTCTGGAGATGTTGAAGATGTTGTAATTCTGTCAAAGGAATCAAAGAAGAGAAGGTCTAGATGCTCTGGTGTGTTTACGACATATCACAATAGTTTGTTTAGTTTAGTTGAGATTTTACAATTTGATATAACATCTGTACAGATGGAACTTTTGGGTACTGTTTATGAGGCATTTGAGAATTCCATATTGGAGAAGCTTCAAAAGGTTTGAACTTTCATGATTGTAAGAGACATTCCCATTGCTCTCTCTGCTCTCATTGATAACCTTGATTGTGGCAAATGGTTCTCGAAAGCAGATGTGATGTGTGATTATCCTTTTCATCTAAGAGGTCTGGTAGCTTTTTCTCCTTTGTTTAGATTGATCTTCAGTATTTTTCACAATTGCCACTTGCCAAAGTATTTTGTGACTTGTATCTCTCCATATAAGCACAAAAGTAGAGATTTTCAATCTCCTCTTTGACACTTTTGAGTTTTAGCATCCTCTCTCCTTCCTAACCCATAACCGCATGGGCGAGCTCCTCTACTGCCTTGGAGCGTCTTGAGGGCGCACGTTCATGTGTTAGGTTCCATTAGGGGTGTCAATCGGTCGGGCCGAGCCAAGCCTAGCGGGCCTATGTATTGGGAGCATGATCTACCTATTCAAGGAATGAGTCAGTGCCCAGTGCAAGCTTGGAATTGACACCCCTAGGCTCCATGCTAAGGTGCTCCAGGGCTTTGGATTTATGTTGCTGCCTCTATTGCTTAAGAGAGGAGCTGGATCCTAATCACATGAGTTTGTATATGAATTGAATGATACTTCTTCTCACAAACCCATTGGCTTGACTCAGGAGATGTCAATACATGTGTGCAAGATGTAGATGAGTAGATCCCTCCTCAAGACATGGACAATTTATGGGTGTCAATTGTTAAGCAAAACCGAACCAATAATTATTTATTAATTGGTTTTTGGTATCTTGAACTGATTAAAATCAATTAGAACCAATTACTCAATTTAAAAACATTTTTTTAAGTAGATAGACATACAGTCCCAAGGAGAGTTGAACTCTCAAGTCTCACCACCGCTAATTGTGAGGTTTTTATAATAGATTTTAATCATATTCAATTGAACCCATAATTGTTAGCTTGTATTAAATCAGAATCGAACCCATTAAAACCCTTAAATTATTGGGCGCAGAGATGTTACAAGACTAGGGCGTGCTTGCCCTATTCTAACCATTGCAAACCTTTAATACTCTCGTGCTTCTGCTACTCTTTCTCTTACTGTGCTCGACCTCTCTCTGGACCATCAGAGACTCGGATTAGCCATGGCCTTCATCAGGTCAAAGCTTAGCTTATCCGCCGCTACACGATCTCGCATTCCTCTTACTGGGTTGAGTTTCAGACCATGTTCTTCTTCTCCTTCTGCTTCTTCCTCAACCCAAGAATTCAATCCTCAGCCTCAAGAAGACGGAGATGAGAATAACAACATTGCTACTAACAGTCAAATCCATATTTCCCCTCAAGAAACCCTACTCGCAGAGAAATTCCATTTTCTAATCAAAGAACACCAACGCAAAAACCCTAGCCCTAACCCTGTCCCTACCCCACGAAGCCCTAATCTCACCATCTCTGCTCTCTCCCTCGACTTCTCCCGAGCTTCCTCCGGGAATCCTATTTCCCCGTCCGTGCTACAGCATGTGATTGAGAAATGTGGTAGTGTCCGCCATGGCATACCTTTACTGCAAACTTTGTCTTTCTTCAACTGGGCCACTGATCTCCCTGAGTTCGTTCATTCACCTGGACCCTACAACGAAATGATTGATCTTGCAGGAAAAGTCCGGCAATTTGATATTGCTTGGTACGTTATAGATCTGATGAAGAGCAGAAACGTGGAGATTCCGATTGAGACTTTCTCAATTCTCGTTCGGAGATACGTACGTGCTGGACTGGCTGCTGAGGCTGTTCACGCATTTAATCGGATGGAGGAATACGGTTGCACTCCTGATCGGGTTGCGTTCTCCGTCGTGATTAGTATTCTCTGTAAGAAAAGAAGGGCAGCTGAAGCTCAGTCCTTTTATGACAACTTGAAGCATAAATTTGAGCCTGACGTGGTCATATACACAAGCTTGGTCCATGGTTGGTGTCGGGCCGGTGATATTGCAGAAGCCGAGAGACTGTTCCGGGAAATGAAAGAAGCTGGAATCCAGCCCAATGTGTATACTTACAGTATCATAATCGATGCATTGTGTCGGTGTGGGCAAATCACTCGTGCCCATGATGTGTTTGCGGATATGATTGATGCAGGTTGTGCGCCCAATTCCATTACTTTTAATAACCTGATGCGCATCCATGTCAAGGCTGGCCGGACGGAGAAGGTTCTGCAGGTGTATAACCAGATGAAGAGACTCTCTTGTCCACCCGACACCATCACCTTCAACTTCCTTATCGAGACTCATTGCCGCGATGAGAAGGTCGAGGAAGCTGTAAAGGTTCTTAATCAGATGGTTAAGAACAAGTGTAGCCCAAATGCGTCTTCATTCTATCCCATATTCACGTGCATTTCGAAGCTGGGGGATGTGAATGCTGCTCACAGGATGCATGCTAAAATGAAAGAGTTGAATTGCAAGCCCAACACCGTGACATACAATGTGTTGATGAGAATGTTTGCCGAATCGAAATCTAAAGACATGGTTCTTAAGCTGAAGAAGGAAATGGATGAGTATGAGGTTGAGCCTAATGTGAACACTTACCGGGTATTGATTTCAATGTTCTGTGGGATGGGACACTGGCACCAAGCTTACAAGGTCTTCAAGGAGATGGTTGAGGAAAAATGCTTGAAACCAACCATGCCAGTCTATGAAATGGTTCTCCAGCAACTCAGGAAAGCTGGACAGATAAAAAAGCATGAAGAGTTAGTTGAGAAAATGGTGGATAGGGGATTTGTTACTCGTCCATTATGAGTGATGAACTGATGATGAAGGCTAATCTGCATCATTCAGTCAGATGAGGTCTTTCTGGTTCCATCTTCTTTTGTATTATAGTAACTTATCTTAGATTTTGAATTGCGTCATCAGAGAGTATCATGTATTTGTGCTTCAGTGCACACCAAATTTTGGAAATATATATACTTATCATGTCGTTCACTATTGTTAAAAACATCTAGCATTCTCTAGCTGGTAAATGCCAATTCGCCTTTTCTCTCCATTTCTTTGTTCTTGTCATTGGGAGCTCGTTTCTTGGAAATATGGCTTTGAGGTATTGGACAGGTATTATAATATTGTTGATTGCTTCCGATTTAATGACTGCATTACAACAATATGTGTTACTTCTTTGGTAGAATTGATGGCATACCAATAATGAGAAGCTGTGTTTAATAATTTGCTTGGAGTACTAAGTCGACGTTCAAATAGTTGGTTCCTTGCTGCATTTTATGCTGAGAATTGTTACATGCCTTAACAGTTGGGCAGATGTATTGCCATTTCTCCGTCATAGCTATCAGCTTGGCAATCCAGAGAAAACAGAGTTGTAAAGAAAGCAGTTAACTTGTTCAAACTACAAGGTCAGTCATTAATCTTTTCACCCTGGTTGCAGTCATACCTTATTTGGTTATTTGCCTCTAATGTCTAATGTTTTTGATAGAGCTTGTACATGTTTGCAAGGAATTAGATTTACAGATCTCAACGTCTGTGTTCTAAAGCTGATTGGTTGTGAATTTGACTTCTTGATGTGTTATCTATATAAAAAGAACTAACCTTCTAGGTTTACCACTTATAAGAACATTTTTGATAATGTACCGGAACTTTTCAATTCTAACTGTTACAATGTAGTTTCAATTTGTTCTGTTGATGCAACACTCAGACCCTGGATGGGCTCTACTTCATACCGGCCTGGGCTTTTTATAGCGAAACTGGAGGTAAAACCTAATATAAGGTGCTAAAAAGCAGAACTCTTAAGAGAAAAGGCTAAAATGGTTAATTTTTTCAAAAACAGTCTTCTTGAGTTGTTTCATTTCTGTACTTTCTTTTCTTCTATGTGCTTCTGAACACCTCCCTCACAGTGAACATACATGCTTTCCTGAATATGTAAGACAATTCTCTAAGGAACTTATGAATCAGGACTCATAATGCTGGTTAGTTAACCATTGAACCTCCTAGCTTTCAAGTTTCTAGCAAGCTTCTGAATCCTAGAAGGGTTAACCTCTTAGAAATCATAAATAAGTGCACAAACCCAGAACGACCTAAAGACACATTGACATACTACTTTTCTGGACCATGACTTGAGTATGCTTATTCTGGTATTTTTCACACTGAAAAGTCCAGCAATCAAATTATTAACCAAAATCCACTTCTCAACCATCTGGCTGTTGCCAAGCTATATAAACTTGTTGGGACCCTGATTCTTTGCAAGGTTTTGGGGTAGGCCATCATAAGCCAGGTCTATGAATCCCGTTGTATCATGTGGGGTTGGTGCTGTAGGCTGATCATAGACCAAACAAGTAACCTGAAAGTAGACCACTGTTGTAAGTGATCGTACTCTCTCCTGCAGTCGGCCAGAGTGCCTGTCTGCTTGCTCTTAGTGGCTTTATGTCCGGTGGTGCATGGTATGTTCAAGATTCAAACAAATGGAATGCATCGCATACTAACCTTCCATTATTGGGGTGGGCCATTACATATGACATATATTTTCTTAATCCATTCATCAAAGCATCATCTGCTGCTCCAAGTTCTAAATTGCCAATTTCTTTTCTTACTGTTGCTTTGTGGTATCCATTGAGAGCAGTTGGATGCAACTGTGCTGGTATGTTGTGCCATTTTGGAAATATGGTATGCGGAATTTTACAGAGTATAATACGGTTATCATGCTTTTCTTTGATGATTGCGCTATATTAATGGGCATCACTTAACAGGACTATCAATTAGAAGTGATATGCTTATCAACACAATGTGATCTGTTCTCTTGGTGAACTTACATGAACTAGACATCATGCTAACAACCATTTGGAGTTATAAAATCACCCTTTACACTTCTTTGTGCTGGCTAGATTTGTCATAAATACTTTATTTTAACACCAAGTCATAAAGCGTGTAACCTAGATGTATCTGTTTTTGGTATGTGTTAGATGCTCGAATCTTGTATTATTATCAAAACATGTGGTTTGTGACGAGTTGTTGAGTCTCTGCTCCCACTATTCAAATTGATGGTCTACTTCCTTACATATCAGGATCTCATCAATTCCTAATGTTTCTATGGAGTTCACAAAGAGTTGCTGTTGTTTGAGCTTTGATTGGGCAATGACCTTAGTAGGTAGGGGTATCCGTGTATGTGTGCACATGGACAGGAGTAGGTGCACTGGTGCAGGTTTGGTCAAGAAATGTTAGAACGAAACAGAAACTCAGATGGGAAAAGAAGGGTCAGAAGAAAGAAGATTTGGGGCAGGAAGGACTCACCTTTGGGCCACGGTGAGTCCAACCTTCAGATCAGCCGGGATCAGGATTAGTCTCGACTCTTGACTGATTCGCCCAATCCGCTCTGGTTTAGAAACTTGCTAAAAAAGAATTTCGACTAGCTAATAGTGAGGTGGCAGATCCATGATTCCGGTATGTATTAAATTCTCATCATCCTCTTGTTAAGGTAACTCATCTCGACTACTCCACCCAATAAATAGCTAAAAAAATAGCATTTTTAAGAATTTTTAAATATAAAATAGAATGTAATTGTCTTAGAAAATTATGTCCCTCATTGATGTCAGATTGGAATAATTTCACTGGGCTCTACCCAATCCCAGTTCAGCTAGGAATGGACCCACATTGCTTATGGGAGTAGGACCAGTATCCGTACTTTCAAGTTGACAGTAGAAGATCAGCATTCAGTGGCCATCCTGTCTAGGGGGAACCTAAGGGATATGTTGCAATCGGACGGTTCAAGACCATCACCCATAGTAACCGAAGCGCTTGTGGGGGATTGAAGGGACGATCTTGTCGTGGACCAGCTAACCCCTGGCGCAGGTTAGCGGAAGTGTTAACTAACTAGGAGTCACTCAGTCGGCTAACACTTCCACTCTCAACTTCTCTCTCTTGTTTCTTCTTAGTTCTAATCCAACTGTCTTTCCTTCCCGGAGGAATCTGCAACATTTCTTCTCTCTGTAAACCTTCCATTTATAGTATTAATTCCCATCGTAATTCCCAAATCCTTCTAATGGGAATATCAAGTGTGAATAGCAGGATTGGAGTTTCTCGCTTCTCACTACAATCTCAAGATTCACAATCTACAATTTTTCCTTCATCTTCTTCTTTAACTGCTGAGGTTTCACTTCCTGAAAAGATTGAATCGAGCTTTCTAACTGAAACCGCTTTCAATCGTCCATTTCCTAAGATTATGAGTCTTGAGATGGTGTCTTTCGTAACTATGTCGTATACAAGCTTAAAGGATCTGCTGCCGCCTTCTACACCAGGAGTTTCATCTTCGAGTTGGGACGAAATCCCTATCAAGAACAGGCTTGTTCAGAAAGCAGCATCGTTTTACTTGATGCCTATGTCATCTTCGCGAGAACCAGATCCAGGGTTCTTTGAATGGTTAGGGGTTTCTTGTTCTTTTCACTGTCGTTCGAATTCAGAATGTGTTCGTGGATGTGGATGCTTCGAATTTTTCAACCAGAGGATTAGAGAAACATTCCAGAGAATTTTCGGAGGGAATCGAAGAAGACGAAGTGTGGAATTTAGTACTCCACTAACGCAGAAAGAAGAAGAGGAAGGGATCAACGCCGGTGACTGTTAGAATTTTCTTTTGACCGTTAGATATACATACTGTTTTGCTGCTTCTGTACATATGCATTGCTGACCTGTGTGGCTGCATCACCATTGGATCATGAGACTCTGACAGTGATCCTCATGATCCAATGGTTGTACACCATGGCTACCAATTCGACTTTTTTTTTTCCCCTTAATATCTAAAGTTTTATTAGTTTCTATTTTCCATACCTTTTGGTAAGTGGGGAGGAAACAAGTTTTTTTGTTCTTTCTCATACTAAATTTACAGTCTGAAATTTGGTAACGATGTATCATTCAATGTGTTTTCATTACATAAATTCATAGAAACTAAAATTTCCATTCAATTTTTTTTATATGATTACCATATATATTTTTTGGTGAAAATTCATTACCATATTATCAAATCCTTTAATATTTCTAATTTAAAATTTTGGCACAATGTTTTGAACAATCCCATCTCCTTGGTGACTCACCTAGTTTTTTCCATTGGTGATGTAACAATTTTGACCATTAAATATTTAAAGAATTATTTATCAAATTTTATAGTTAAATTCAGTGATGGTGACTTGGGTTTAATTCTTTGGTTGACACCATGATGATAAACTTACAAATTAAGGGGTCTCTCGTTGGGATTTGGACACCTAATTCGACAATGTGGAAAGACATTCTCATTATTTTATTTAAAGAAAAATCAATTACTTATTAGTGGAAATCGACCCCCAAAAAAATAGGATTTTTCTTTTTAACTTCCAAACAGAGCCTTAGTTTCCATACATAAGATCCATATCGGCGGGAAGCTACGATTTAAAAACCCAGGAACGAAGTGACGATGTGCCATGTGCGCCACGCCCCACGGCTTTACAGAAAAGTTTGTCAAATAATAAATAGTAGGGGAAGGCGAAGACGGAACGGAGAGTGGTAGCTGGTAGGTGGTACGTGGTGTTACGGGTTATGCGCGTGGTGCTCTACAACAATAGCACCCTCAACCTAACTCTCGGGATGATAGTGATGGGTGTCACCACACTGTGACTTCCCAAAATTCACAACGTCAATTGGAGTTCTGTCCTATCTAATTTTTTGAGAAGTGTTTCTTATAGGGGAGCTTGGTCCCATTGTGTGCACGGAAGTCAATGCGAGAGCACTCGTAAGTGGCTAGTCGGTCATTTCACCCCTAATATGTTTGATCGCACCTCTCCGATCTACTATAGAAACCATTTTCCCTTTTTTTTTTTGCATAGAGATATATGGGAATACAAGAGGGGCCTTGATGAATAAGAGAGCAAGTATTTGTTCAACTGGAATAAATGTAGCTATAATTAAAAGTTTTGGGTAAAAAAAAAACTTTTGCGATGAGCCAGTGAGTGGCCATTGGATCCTCACTCACTCATCACAAAGGATTTAAACCTGATACATCTGATTAGTCACCATGTGAAACAAGGACATGTGATATCCGAGGGAAGGACACGCGTTGCCCAACCGGTAGAGGCCACGAGGATTTAAACTACGTGAAAGGAGACCCGAATAGGGAAGATTCCCCCCCCCCAAGGGGGGAAGACGTATCCGAGTAGGACTCGGGTAAGGGGGAAAACGCATCTAGGTGGGACTCCCTAAACCCTAGACCCTAAACCCTATAAGAGGGAACCCAAAAGGAGAGGAAAGGTAAGTCGACACACACACCATTACTCTTGGAAAAAAATGTTCTGCCGGTCTCTAACTTGGGTGTCGGAGGATTAATCCCGGGGATACCTCTGGGCCTCTGCCTTTTGTGTTTGTGCAGGATTGGTGCTTAGCCTCATACAGATTTTTGGCAGTAACAGAATCCATCCCAGAATGCTATGCGGGAGCTATTGGGAGAGCTCTGTTGCTGGAGGGAGGGCTGCACTAGGGGAGTTTGTGTTGGGAAGGGGTTGTGGGAAGAGCTGTGAAGGTGGGGCTGCGCAAGTAGGATCACTGGAAGTGTGTAGCAGGGGCAGCACATGGAGGTGCTGGGATTCAGATTCTCTCCAGCCACTGGGCATCCCAGCGTGGAATCAATGGCTAGGAAGATAAGGACATGCACCCCAACATACGCGTGCACTACTAGGTCCTCCAGTTGTCAGGTGCGTGCTGGGCACCCTGTGGCTAGAGAGGATCTGGACGGAAGGGCTGTGCACAGGAGAGTTGTGCACGTAGGAGTTGCACTCATGCCCAACATTGGGTAAGGGTTTTACTCCATGCAAGTTGCAACAGTCCAGAGAGCAACCTACCTTGTTATCCTTTTATGACTTCGCAAAATTTAGAGTTCCTGCTATGAGCCTCCGAACTTGTAATGTTTTCCTTTCGGTGACAAATCAAAGATGTCTTTTTCTTTAAAACCAAGAAATTTTTTTCTTTTATTTGATTGGAGAAATATACAGATATATATATATATATATATTTACAGATATTAAACTGTTGTACTTCAAGGAAAACTCTGAAGCTTTTCAACTTTTAAGTGTGCCTAAACAAAAATAATCACCAATAATCACCACATGAGCAATATCCATCTCTGAAGTAGTGATAGATCCTTGCATCCCCTACTATTATCTCTCTTCTGGTAACCTTGGAGATCTTCCTTGCAGCATTGTGACAATCCTTACATATTCTCACATTGTTTCTTAAAAGGATGGGAGTCCCAACTGCTGTGGAGATCAAACCAAAACAAATTGCCAACCTCACACTATGATAGATGGGTGAGCACTTCTTTTTCTTCAGGAAATCTATTGCGCTAAACCGGGAAGTACTAGAAATGTAATCACATTCACCTATTAGCCTCAATATGACATCTAAAACGTCATAGATTGTGGTTGTTTCAGTGTGGGAACTGTCACCATTGATGAAGCCACATGTCTTACTGTTCAGCTCAACCATGCTATACCCAATTGTCTTCTGTAAGCCTTCTTCCCTCATAAGAGATTTCAACCTCTCTACATCTGCCCACCTCCCAGCTTCAGCATACATGTTAGCAAGAAGGATGTAACACCCAGTATTGTCATGTTCCAATCTAAGAATGTGCTCAGCTGCATACTCTGCTAATTGTATGTTTCCATGGTTTCTACTAGTAGTCAGTAATGATCCCCATATCCTTGCTGTTGGGACAAATGGCATCTCCTCTATGAAACATTTGGCTGCTTCAAGATTTCCAGTACGACCTAGAAGATCGACCATACATCCATAGTGCTCTATTCCAGGATCAATATTGTAGTCCCTTTTCATGGAATTGAAATACTCCCATCCTTCATCAACCAGGCCAGCAATGCTGCATGAAGATAGCACTGAAACAAAAGTACTCTGATTTGGTTCAAAGCCCTTCTCCTGCATCTTAGAGAACAATTCAAGAGCAATTCTACCACACCCATGAATTGCATATGCCATGATGACTGTGTTCCATGAAATTACATTCTTAGATGCCATACTGTCAAAAACCTCCCTTGCGGTAGAAAGGTCACCGCATTTTGCATACATGTAAATTATAGAATTTGAGACAAAGGTATTAAGACCGAACTCTAATTTTGTGATGTAACCATGGATCTGCCTCCCCTCTCTTAGTGAGGCTAATTCAGCATAAGCAGGTAGGATGCTTGTAATTGTAACAGCATCTGGTATGAGAACCCCATTCTGTAGGTATCTGAATAGTTTCAGGGCTTCTATGTACCACCCATTTTGAGCATAAGCCCCAACCATGGCATTCCATGATGTTAAGCTTCTTTCATTCATCAGGTGAAATACACGCTCTGCCAATTTTGGCTTTCCACATCTTCCATACATATCAACAAGGCTAGTCTCCAAAACCAAATGCGGCAGAAACCCTTGCCTTACGGCAAAGCTGTGGATGGATTTCCCCTGCAGAAGACCTTCTAACTGTGCACAGGCAGGGAGCGCATTCACCATAGTGATCACATCAGGTTTCGAATTATCAGTATCTTGCATCTTCATCAAGCAGGACAATGCTTTGAGGGGTTGAGCGTTTTGAGCATAGCCACCTATCATTGCATTCCAGGCCACAATGTTTCTTGAAGAAATCCTATCAAACAACCTCTCAGCTATATCCAGGCCTCCAGATTTGCAATACATGTCGATGAGTGAGGTTTGGACCATGAGATCCATTTCACACAGGCATTTGACCACATAACAGTGGATTTCCTTTCCTCCTTGCAGATTAATCTCAAGAGAACAGGCGGCAAGAGCGCCTATGACTCCAAACCTGTCAGGATCAAATCCAAGCGCCTGCATTTCCTGGAAGCTCAACAAAGATTTCTTCCCATCGCCAACAGAGACATACCCACCGATCATAGAGTTCCATGAAACTAAATCTCTCAAGGGCATTTCTTCGAACATCCTCTCTGCAAACTCAATATATCCAAGCTTCGCATACATGGCGATGAGGGAATTGCAAATGAAAATATCGGAGTCCAATCCGATCTTGATCAATCTTGAATGAACCTTGAAGCCTTCTACAAAGGAGTACGAAGCAGTACAAGACTTAATTAGAAAAGGGAACGTGAAATTATCGGCCCTCACATCAGCAAACTGCATCCGGTGGTAAATTTCAATGGCCTCCTTGTAAAACCCGTTATCTGTATAACCCCTAATCACGATGTTCCAAAGAAATGGATCTGGGTTTTTGGCAATCTCAAGGGCCATATCTTTGTCCATGCACCCAGAATCCACATAAGAGCATAGAGTGCGAGTAAGAGAGAGATGATGATTTCTGACCAAAGAACTCCTTATCTTAGTTCGATTTGAATTGTTGCAGGTTGATTTGGAGCTTCTTTTCTTGATCAAGATATAGGGCTTCCCATCTGCATTTCCATTTGGGCTTTGGCTTCTGCCCCAAGAGAAGGTTTCAGGAGCGTTTGAATAACAGAAGATCCAAGCAGGAGCTGCCATAATTTTTGTCGACAGAATTGAAGTGTTAAGTACCCACTTTTGGATGGATAGGGTGGAGTGGGGAGACTGAGGATTGGGAACGATATTTTTGGCGGGTAGAAATCTGGAATCGCCCGCGAAAGAGTAGCCGTTATGATTTATGAATTATGCCGGGACAATGTGCCTCCCTGGATTTTATTACTCAGGCTGTGCTGGGTAGGCCTGAGATTAGAGGGGAATAATCTTGGTCCATTACCCAAGCCCATCCCTTGGCCTAGGCTCCAACCAACTAAGCCAAACCCTTGAAGGCCTTTAATCCAAGCCCAATTGTATTTTGTAACCATTTTTTTACTGAAGCAAAGCAATTTCAGTCAAAATGACTAAAATTTGTTGATTGCTTCCCTCCCAAACAAATAATAAAATCAGCAGAAATAACAAAAATGGATACCTTTTATTTTATTTTTACATTGTTTCCTACACAGCATGCCTAAGATGACCATCTTATATGGCCAAAAGATCTAGCACGGGTAGATTGGATGGATCGAAATTTTGTGAATGAGTAGACCCCAATTTTTTCCGTCGAAATCTGAAGTTTTAGTCCAAATGGATCTACCAAGTGGTAAACTAATAGTTTAAAATTCTAAGACTATCAAAAGGGTATATGGACTACACATAGGTCATGTTCGTATTTGGGATCATGGTTTCAAATATTGCATTGGCCGACACCAATGTTGATACCTGGTTTTTCTTGTATCAATGTAATGGTTCTTGTTAAGGGTAAATTTATAGGCTTATACAATTGATATGTATTGTTATTGATATTGGTCGAGACCGATATAGTAACCCATACCGTGAAATTAGACTGAAGATTGAATTGTGGCTAGTCCAAAGAACCCCCTATCTCTTTAAAGGGAAGAGGTTCACTGGTTTGCAAACCATAGAGATTTATTAGGAACAAAATAGGAAGGGAAAATGAAAGAGGGATGGTATTATGACCCTTCATCAATTAAGGAGCGACAAATATTCGGTTTCTGTGGTCTAGTCTCCGGACGATGTTATCAAATTAGTTATTGGCGGACTAAACTTTCTTCCCTATTAGAATATTCACATTGTGCAAACAACAAAAATTAGGCGGATCATATAAGGAGGCATTCTTATGTAGCGGTGCAAAAAGACATTTTTTCTTTTTGTTTTCTTATTTTAAAAAAGGTCCTTTTAGACGTCACTATGCCTAGTGAAGTATAAAACTTCATTATTTGTCACTTAGCAGTACATTGATTAGTCCAAAATTTGAGCCTAGTTGAACTTCCATGTGACAAATATTTGGATCGCCAAAGAAGGCCTTCCTATGTGCGGGAGCCTCTTTTATTCATAAATAAGCCATAACTTGGTTAAAGATATATAAATTTTTTTTTATATAATTTAGACTTAATCTTGAAGAATCATTTGAGGTCAATTGGAAAGGCAAACTTGACTATTTTTAACAAACTTATCGATGCAATTTCTCAAACAAACAACCAGTTCTACCAAAAAAAAAAAAAAATCTCAAACAGCAGCAATAATTTGGCAAAAAGAAGGCCATCAGGCTGCATGGTGCTTGTTTCCAGACTCTAGACATAATAAGGGGAAAATGATTGTCTTGCCATCATGAAATGAAAATCCCGCCCTTGTTATATATACCTAAATGAGTTCTCATTGCCCCATTCCCCCAACACTAGTACAAAGCGATCCCCTCCCCAAACAATGTGTTTGGAGAAAGATGGGTTTTGCAAGGTATTTTAATCAACACATGAGGTTTATCTTCCTTTCTTTCATTTTTTTTGGGGTGGGG
>NC_056563.1:24719728-24730269 GCF_013358625.1 Macadamia integrifolia | reverse complement strand
GGGGGGTTGAAGGGGAGAAGCAGATGTAGCTTAGGTTGGGATAAGATGAAAGATATGGGATTTGAAGTTGAGTCTTTCATGAAATGTATAAAATTGTTGAGGGAGACACATTACCCTCCATAAGATTTATCAAATTGTTGAGGGAGATACATTACCCTCCATGAGTTGTATACACTGAAACAATATTTGTATGGTTTTTTCCCCTAGTTGTCTTGGGAAAAGGATTCCCAGAACGATCGGGGGGGGTTTTCCCATAACATCTCATGTAATGAGTCATAGGGCCTGCGTAGTCACAATCCATCGTCAAACAAAAATATAGAGACCAGATCTTCTCCTGGACCATGATCTTCTGCAACAATCTCACACCATCTAAAGGGTATGGGGGCCACCTCTGAATATGTGGAGACACACACTCGATGACCAGATTGTTGTAAAAGGTCATGGTCCCACCTTCTCATTGGTGAAGTTTCCCACCCTAGCATGGTACGAAACCTTTGACAATTTTTGTTTATACATTTATAGTTTTTTTATGAAGGTGAAATCTGTACCACTGTGGTACTACCACATGGTTCCATGAAAAAAAGAGAATAACGACATTATTTATTTATTTATTTTGGGTAGAAAAATAACGTGCATGAATTTAAAGATCAAAAGACTTAAATAATAGAAAACAAATAGCCCTTCCCCAATTCCAACAGTTAATAAATGGCATTGACATACACATGGCCACCACTAATAAAGAAGAAGAAAGTACGTACGAAGAGTACGAAACAGAAAACCAAACCCCAAAGGTAGTTCAATTGGCAAGGAATAATATCTCATAATTTAGAGATCATAAGACATAAGTTCATCTATCCTTCAGGTCTACCCTTTAAAAATAAATAAATTGATTTAATTTTGATTTCAAAATGTTAAATTTTTTCTCTTCATAATTAAAACCATCGAATGGAATCTGATTTCTCATTTTTTTAGTAAAATTATTTATATTCTATTTTAATGTTGGGAAAACAAACATTGCCTGATCATGTGGCCCTTATGCTCAAACACAAGAGCATGCTAACTTATCATCCTAAATCCCGCAATCTCATTCATGTTGATGCCACTGCACGCATTGTCAATTATGGTCCCCCATGTTGGTGTTGGCAACATATGACTAGGCAATAGTCTCTTGCCATTTAATGTTATCTGTTGAAATTAAAATTTTCATCCATGGTGATACCACTGCATGTGCTCTCAATGACCCCATGTTGGTGTAGGGTCAATACGATTAGGCAATGATCTCGTTCAGTCAATGTGGATGATAATTAATTTCTATTTCTTTTAATATTTGAAAAATGTTTGGTGATTTATGAACCCAACAAATAAGAGGGTTTTGTTGTTGAATATGTAAAAAAGTTGACATAAACAAAACAGAACATAAACTAAATACAAACCCAGTCAAAAGTCAAAACCAAGTTGAATTGAACTGTGTTGGTTAAATTTTTTCTAGAAAATTAAGCTTTTATTCCGTTTCATTTTGGGTTTAGGTTTCATATGTTATATTTTCAGCCAAAAACCTTTAATTGAACCAATTGTCACCTTTACTGATAGGGTATGCACAAGAATCTAGACCCGGATCCTCTCAAATGTGTCAACTTCTCCAGTGCACATCGAATGACTAAAAGCACCGGAACAAGCACCCCAAGTGCCTCGTAGCTGGAGGGGCTTGGACACTTGAGATGATCTCATCGCCAAGAATCTGCACACTAACATCATGGGTTTCCTTTTTCCTACGGCTCCGTTTATTTCGATGTAAAATTTTACATGTAAAATATTACGTGTAAAATTTTCCCTAGTAAAATATTACATGTAAAATTTTACATTTTGAAAAATTTCCCATGTTTGTTTGAGAAAGTGGTAAAATATGAAATACAAATTTTCAATATGATCGCTTATATTATAACCTTTTGTACAAGCTATAACTGTTGGTTCATCTATTTTATCAAACACTTGGTGTGCATCTTTGCATACCTCAAAGCATTTCCAGATCAAATTCCTGTACAATCGTAGATGGCAAAGGCAATTTAATAGGATGGGTCATGGAAAACCAAATCCAGCTTTCATAATTTGAAAATGTCTTAAACACTATGAACACAGGAGGGAAGAGCACCTTGTCTCTGCTTCAGTTCGTTTATTTCCTAAGAAGTACCGCAAATCACCGAGGCTTCAGACCCAGATGTTAGACGCTCCACTTCCACCCTGGACTGCTCAACAACCCCGACGCCGAACACCGACGACGGAGACTTCTTCTTCTTTTTCTCCTTCAGGTGGAGCTTGAGAAGGTAATTCTTCCAACGGAGGATCCGTGATTGGTTTTCGAATGGAATTCAAATCCTCTATTTAAATTTGATTTAGCATCCAATTTGTATGTTTCAATATTTCATAGCGATTCATCGTCTTTGGTGTATCCTGATGAAATCCAAGAAAAAATAAAAATCAAGGGAGAGTTTAAGAGAAAAAAAAAAAAAAGAAGCCCAATCTTCTATTAGGGAACCTGAAAAATGTTATAAGAAAAAAGTTACAAGAAAAAATTTTCATGCCCAAACAAACGGAGCCTACTTAAAAAAGGATGTAAAACAATTTTATACTACTACCAAATAGGTTCACGGACTAGATTAAAGATTGACCGAAATATATATATATATATATATATATATATCCAGTTCATCCACAACAAAAAAAAAAGTAGGCGGACCTTCTTATGTGGCTGTGGAGAAGACATGTTTGCTTTTTTGTTTTCCTCTTATAAAAAATGATGCACATTGCATTTTTAAAACCTAAAGATGCACTACAATTATTACAGGTAAGGTGAAGATGGTTTGAACCCTATTTGTGGTGTAATCCCTTGTACACTTTATAACGAATTTGCTGGCAATCTAATATACGCTTGAAAAAATAATTTTTTTTTTTAATCAAGTGTTTCTAAGATCTCGTTGAACAGATGTATTGTATGGCATTAGGGGCACTCGATGGGAGGGGAAGCAGAGTGGCCTCAAGGGTCTCATCCCTTGGATCACGCGGTGAACGTGTGCGTATAACTCACCTTACTGTCCAAGAAACTTTGTTTTTTTTTTTATTATTATTTTCCATGAAAATATGTTGTTTATGATCTTTCCATTGTATCAGTTACTTTTCAACTCAAAAAAATTAATAACATAGATCAAAGCAGAACAATTAAGAATATAAACTCATTAATTGAATAAAAGATAAAATTTATTGAATTTTGTATAAGTAGAATAAATTTATTTAACAATAATTTCATCATAAAATTATTATTATTATTATTATTATTATTATTATTATTATTATTAAATAAAAAAAAAGTTGGTCAAACTCTAAAAAGTTGCACTTACCAAGCACAGTCAATTATCAGTAATAAAGAAAAGTAAATAGTGGAAGGGATATTCTGGCGGCGAGGAGCGAATCATTTTAGTGGCAAGTTAAAAGAGGAGACATTTGTAAAAGAAATATATAAAAATGGGAAATTAATAGAGGGACCATTTAGTGGTGGGGGAAGACTTTTTGTAGTGGAATAGAGCCTAATTCAATTAAAAATTATGGAAGAAAAGTTTTTGGGTTTTTTAACTACTACTTGAATTTTATTTTTTCAAACCCCTTTTACCCTTTTCAAAAATAAATAAATATATTAAAACTCACTCATGTGTATATATATATATATATATGATTCGTGCATATAATTATATAAATGCACCTATAAATGTTTTCATTATTTATTTATTCTTGGAAGAGGAACGAAAAAAATGAGTGTTTAGATCTTGAACCCTTCCAACTCCAATTATTTTCAAGATATTGCAACAACAATATGCTATTTATCTTTATTACCAATTATGCTAACTGAAAAAATAATAGCAAGTTGTCTAATCAGATGCATCTCATGTATGTTCACACATTGTCTAATGTGCTCTAATCATTATTGAGCATTCTCTCATAGTCTTGATTTTCAAAGCTCTATTTACCACATGGCATACAATTTAACCTTGAGGATTTTTTTTTTTTTTTAAAACCTTGAGGTCTACTTGATCATAGAATTTGGGCCCTGATTGAGCTTCCATGTGAAAAATATTTGGCCAACCAAAGGACTTCCCATGGGCGGGAGCCTCCTTTTATTGATAAATTTATGTACAACCCTCTTATGAGCTAAGTAACTAATTCCAATACGCGTTGGAGAGGCTTGGTTAAAAATAATATAATTGCCCTAACGGCTGTGATATTATTTCAAACAAAGGACTGGTATTTTGGTCAACAAATTAAGTTGTCAATTTTATTTTATTTTTTTTTCATTTAGGAAAAATATTTTTTTTTTCTTTTTCTTTTCTTTTTAAGAGACAATTGCAGGTGTTTTTATTTGAGGCTTTTTTTTTTTTTTGGTCAGAAGAATGAGGTTATCTTTCATATTTTTCTTTTTTCCTCTCTGAAAAAAGGTTTTGCACAACCTGTTGGATAGAGACAAATCCCCCCCTAAAGGTATTTTATAACTCAAATATGTAGAAGTTTCAACCAATTAATCAAGCTAATAGTTGTATTTCATAACATTTATCAATCTGTTGAAGGAGACACATTACCCTTTATAATCTATAATTATTTAAAAATATTTCTAAGCAATTTTTTTCTATAAAAAATCGTATATTTCTAAGCATTTTTTTGGTCTACCATGGCTATACTAATGACGCGGCTCCATATCTCTTCCAGTCCATGTAGTTCACTGGACTTGATGCAACTAAAAATCCGGTTCAATCTAGAATTCAAAATAAACAGCTCAGAAACCGAAACCACTAAATGGGAATTTCATCCTATGACCTCTCACATAATGAACCGTAAAACTCACATTAACACTCTCTTCTCATACAAATTGTAGACTCGCTACTAAACGAATCCATCTCCCACCTTCTCATTGCTGAGGTTTCCCACTCAGGTTTTAAAAAGAAAACTTTGACCAATTTTCTATACATTTCCAGTATTTATAGGGGCTGAAATCTGTACCAAATTCATCCATGAAAAGAAGAGAAAAACTGAGTTTAAAAACCATAATTCTTATAAAATAACAGAAAAAATATATATATATATATATATATATGTATAGCCATTCCCACAAGTCAGACACTTAACAATGGCCTAACCACCACCAAGAACTCATTAAAAACAAAGAAGAAGAAGAAATAAACTAGAATCCATAAAAGTCTAACAAAACAAAAAACCTAAGCCGGAACTCATGATCCAGGAACTTGTGTTGTCCTTTCATGGTTGGTCTACTGTCACCACCTTATCAAAGACCCACATCACAGAAATTTTTTCAAACAAATCTTACATCACTTCCATCTCATGCACTTCTCTTCAAGTTCTTCAATATCTACATCTCAAGTCCCTAAGAACCCAACTCAGTAAGGTCTTATCCTAATTGCTTGGGTACTTCACTATTAATGTCGGCTAGCTAGATACAATTTTTTGTGTTCTTCCAGAAATGTCTGGCTACCGCTATACACAAATTATTATAATCCCAACTTGTATTTATATATTATTATATGAAGACGGCTTTAATCTTAATCAAATGGGTTCAGTTGTGAATCTGTTATATCTCAATCCTACAGCTATAAATAAGAGCTAGAGTTTCTAGTGACTCTCATGCAAATAGAGTAAGTCAAAGCTGTGGTTGCTACAGTTGGGAGGAAGAAGAAGAAGAAGAAGAAGTGACTATGGAGTTTGTCTTGGCTTTCCTCACCATTTCTTCACTTCTCTTGGTAAGCAGTACTGTCACTAAAAGCTTATTTATATTACTCTAAATGGGTTTTCTAGTTCTTTCTTTTTAATCCTTTTTGTTGCAGTTTTCTAATTCAATTGATGCAAGAAAAGACCCAGCAGAGTATTGGAAGGATGTGATGAAAGAGCAACCTATGCCAGAAGCCATTCAAGGGCTTCTGCCTTCAAATACTGGATCTGATGCAGCCTTGGAGAAGACCCAGAATAAGGAGCAGAAATTTAACTTGGATTTAAATATCCAGAGTACTGCAATCATCTATCATGGCCATGATGAGCATAATAAAGAAGAAGATAAGGCATCTATGAAGGGCTTTGAGCTGAATAGTTCAGAGAAGAAATCTTTTGTTAAGGAGTTTAAGCCAAGGCCTAACTATGTCTTCATCTGATGAGGACTTTTCAAGACAACCCCATTAGGCTATTACTGTCTCTGCACATAAGCAGATTCTGCAACTCTCTCTCTCTCTCTCTCTATTTTTTTTTTTTTTCGGGGGATGTAGATGTGGGTGTGAACCATCATGTGATTTGTTTGGGTTTATGGCTTTGTTTAATATCCTATTAAATATTATTGAATGATATGGTGATTTGCTTCTAAGAGAGTGGAGAGAGCTTCCTCTGGTTTTGGTCTGTGTTTTGTAGCAAAATCTAAATTCTGCTCTCTTCGTCCTGAAGCTTAGCAGGTCCAGGTGACCAAGTTAATTTTCACAGTTGAGATACCAGGTTAATTTTCTTCATAACTTGAATATGGCATCTTATGAACTCTTGACTTTTGTGAGGAGAGGAAAGAGTAAACATTATAAGCCTTTTACATAAGGGATGACTCCAATTGGAATGGAAAAAGGAATGATGAGAACTTTGAGAGTTGGCCATGGACAGTATTTAACTAATTAGTACTACATATTTGGAAGCTTTGTTCTAAATTGATGATTGCTAGCCGGCAACTTCAATATAGATATAAGATAACACTATTTCAATACATACATGTCCAATTAGATTTTTTATTTTGAAATTTCTGAATTCATTGTAATGCATATAGTTTTTTTTTTTGTTTTTCCAAGTATAAATCATGCAAAAGAAAATTAATTATTTTAAATCAGTACAATAAGGGTTTTATTCAAAATAATAATAATAATATCCTGCTTTGTTGGAGACACACCTACCCAAAAGAGAATCTTGCTTTGGCATGGAGAAAAGTGGCAGTGATAAGTGATAACCACCTTCACTTAGCAATCTTAAGTAAGGGTAAAGGTTGGTGGGGTGGCCCACCCATACCTAAGCTTAGGAGGGTGACTCATTTATTTATGTTATGTGGCATGTCAAATGAGGTTGAAATTTGGTGGACTAATAGATCTTAGATTCGTCACAGTTTTTACTTAAATTGCAGATGCATAGATGAAGAATTGAACTTGGGACCGTGCGTTTATTCATACAATCCCTAATTCACCTTAATTATCTGGGCAACTTACAGATGAGTAGAATTGTGTTCTTTTTAGTCATCCATAATGAAGAGAGAATCTTTACATTCATGGGTTATGAAGCTTGAATGATAATGAAAAATAGCAATTTAGGCTTTTGTCAATTGTCAGAATAATAATGAGATCACAATGACGAGGGAAGAAAGAACATGAAGGAAAGTTTTCCCATAAATAAAAAAAAATACAAAACATCATTAAATGCATTTAATTAATGCATGTGGAGGTTGGCCATGGGGTGGCATCAGGGATCCTTACTTAGTGGAACATTTTAAGGGTGGGGAAGCAATATTAATTTGTGATTAATTATGATACATAGTATAGTACCACAGACAGAGTGACATATATATATATATATATATATGCAACCTTAAAATGGTCCTGCTTAAAAGTGGGGGAGCATTGTGTCATTATATATATAAATGGGTCTCAATATCACATAGAAACACACTCTGACATATGTAATCCAACCCTAAAGAGTAAAGATTCAATTAAAGTGAGTAGCTTCTCTATTTTGTTGGAAGACTGAGTGGCAGACAACTCACCAAGTGGTTATGTGTGTGTTCCTTCTTCAGTATATAGTAATTTATATGAAACCATAGTACAGGAAAAAAAAAAAAAAACTTAATTTTAAGTATCTTCATTAGATGCTTTTAATTTTACAGTGGATTTGATAACTTCTGTTCATACATTGAACCATAAAAAAAATAAAATAATAAATAAATAATGGAGGAGAGGGTTGCACTACACATACGTATGGATTATACATTGAATATTCTAACTACAAAGAAATGATTGGGTGGCACTTTTTTTTAAATTTTCAAAAAGGCTTTTTTTGGCAGGGAAACTATGCAACTATTTTGAGAGCGAGACCTTATTTGTATTCAAAGAAAGCTTTGATTGGTTCTGAGTTTGACTCTTCTTATCTCTTTGATATAAAGATGTTTAATATTCTTTACTATTTTCGGTGAAAGTTGAATGATTCTCATTCAACCCCGGGATGATCTGACCCATGCAGTTATGGGGTTAGTATGAACCGTGGGACCAGTCACACCAAAAAATTTGTCATTAGTAAAAAAAAAAATATACGTAAAAATCATAGTTGGAAAAGTAGGTATTGTAGTCATGAAGACACTTGTCCAGGTTTCAGAAATGATTAGATTGGATCTGAATGAGTCTGAGTTTTGATTGCCTTGATGATTTTATCTAAGTCATATAACCCTCCAAGTCTAAAATTTTTTATTGGATCATATACCATTCATTTATCATAAGCTTGGTCTACAACTAAATAAAAACCCTAAAAATGTTATTCTTTTTTTTGGTAATGAAAAAAGGGTGTTTCATTATCTTCAATATTAGTCTCTTTATTTTTTCTGCTCATTTGTGAAATAATCACAGTCTCAATCTTTTCTCATTCAGAGAAGAAGTGAAATGAATAAATAAATAAAAATGTGCTCTGATCATCAAGTTTAACTAACCCGAATTACCAAGTTTTGAAAAGGAATCGAATAAAAAAAAAACCTGATTTTGGAACTTATTTTTCAAATCTTATTTGCTACAAGAATTGTGGTTAAAAAATTATTATCCATTAAATGGAAATACTAAGCATCTATGGTTGTCCTTTAATTGGTTGACTATTATTATGAAGTCACCGCTAAGATGCTGCCAAGTAAAGATAAAAAAATAAAAATTAGACTAATAGAGTTGATTATTAGTTAACTCCTTCCCTCCATCACCGGCAATAAAACAAAACAAATTTTAATTATTTGTTTAGAAATATTTATAAAAAATAAACAGAAGTTCGGCCGTTATCCATCTATGTTTCCATTCCATTCCCACCACTTCCATTAATTTGCTATTAGCAAAAAGTCAATCACACATATTTTTAGAAATAAAGAACCAAACGATACCCTAATGTTATAAATAGTAAATTGAAAATAATTGAGACCACCCTCGGCCCACCTGATGGGTCATGGTCTCATGGATGGGCCAATGAGCCGACCGGTAATCCAATTAGTATATAAGTTGGGATAGGTAGGGGTGTCAAAGTCCAACTTGAACCGATTGGACTGATTAGAATCGATGGAATCAAATCAGACCAAATTGAAACCAGACCTTTATCAAACAGTTTCGGATTAGGTTCTTTTAGACAGGTAAACTTGAATCGATCGGACTGATCAAAATTGAGAAATCAAACCGAAACCAAAATAGAAACAAAAAAAGACTAAACTTGACAAGACCAAAACTAATTTTAGCTTAACGATTTGGTTTCTATTTGATTCAATAGAAAACCAAAACTGATGCAACCTGATCAAAACCAAACAAAATCAAACCAACTGATTGACAGTTTTAGGGAGAGGAAAGGATAGTGTCTCGAGTCTCAACTCTGAAATAAATCTCAGGAATCGGATTGGTAACGATCTTCGATGATACAGGTGTCTATATCAGTTTGGATCAATCGATTTTATCCTTATTTTTCATGGATTTCTATAATTTTTCTCTTGATCTGATACCATTATTTGACCCAATCCCAATTGATAGGAAAAAAATATGAGTGAAAATATCCCACTGAATCAAATTTGATCCAAGAATCTAATTCCTTATCTCTCTCAATTCGAACATTTAGGTTTTGAATTAATGTCTTTTCATTGATTCTTGTTTCATTGATTAACCATTCAAATGGTTGAGCCATAAGTTGTTTAGTTGGTTCTATTTTTATGAAACAATAATAATAAAAATAAAAATAATAACTAAAACTGTGATCATGGTTTGAGAAATTAGATTGGACAGATCGAATCAGAATCAGCCTTGATTGATCTTAATTCTTGGCCGATACAATATCAATTGATCGATATGAACGAAGGGTAAAATAGTCTAAAAATGGTATTTTTTTAATGAAAGCAAGAGTATTTCTAGTCGATCTAGATTGGAATCAAATCCATATCAGCCTTCACCAATTCCATTCCCAATATCGAATTATCAACCTTGACTGTGATAGGATCAAGGTTTTAATAAAACTTGTGATTAGTCTTAATTGAAAGAGAAGAGGACTTATGTTCATAATCAACCTGTCCTTTAGTTTTGATCTCCTAATTTTTTATTATTATTATTATTATTTTATATTCACAATCAACCTATCCTAGCTTTGGAGATCCCATGTCCCTCCCCCCTCGAGTGGCTCAATGCCACACAATAAATGGATTCATCGTAGCCTTAGGAAAACTCGGTCTATAAATTTGTGTCTTTTTTTTTTTTTTT
>NC_056563.1:24714986-24719708 GCF_013358625.1 Macadamia integrifolia | reverse complement strand
TCAATTCTTTTATTTTTTTTTTTTTTTAAGTTCTTAACCATCACCATTCGTTAGATTGGTTTCTTAATAGTAAATTCAAGCAGAGAGAGAAAGATTCATAATTTTGAATATATGACCATACTATATATAATGAATCGTGTCCAAGATAATTTTGAACTAATTAATAATAATTCAATTTATTTATAGGCAGTTTTAGAGTCAACGATAATAGATCAATTTCAAAATTGAAGAAGAAACATGACAATGGAACCAACCGTTTTGTAATGGTTATCCGAAATTATAAGATACAAGAAGAGTTTTTTTTTTTTTTTTTTTTTTTCATAAATTTAGCATATGAAGGGCTTTTAATAGATTTTTAGCAATAGCAGAATTTATAACTTTCAACACTTGTATTCTACCAAAAGAAAAAATCAACACTAGTACAGTAATAGCAAGGGAGTGATACTACAAAAAATAATAATAATTAGGGAGACGGCTCTATATATTAGCATTGTATATTTGCATCAGATATGTTAGAAAAGGAAACGTCTCTTTCGATGGTTGTCGAAGTGCACAACAAGGAACCCATATGTATTACTGATAAGAAAAGAGAGAACATGTGAGAGAGTGTGTATATATAAAGTGTCACGTATACATCAAATAATTATTATTATTTTTCTTCATGGGCATGGAGAGGGCCTTCACTTCTTGGTCACTTGTTTTGACAAGTTACATGATTAAATGGAGGTGAAATTTTGTGAATGTATAGAACCTTTGATCCCTGTTTACATGTTTTCAGTCAAGACGGGGTTAGCCAAATGGAAAATTATGATTTTGAAATATCAATAAATAGGAGTGTGCATGGTAGTCGATGAGGTACGTGGATAGATATGTAAAAATGCATGCCAACACATGAAAGACATATGGTTGAATATGAATAGAAAGATAGAGACAAGGTCTATCTAGACCATCCCCGCCCTATCTATCTGAAGAAAGAAAATTACCAAAATATCCTTACCTCATGGTAGAATTAGAGGTCATGTAAAGAGAAGCCTCTCTAGCCTGGACTGTGGAGGCACAATTTATCTCCAAAAGCTAAAGCCTTCCATTTATTTATTTATTATTATTTTTTTTTAGAGGTACTGAAAAGTGGAAACCCTAATAAAATGGCTAGTCCACCACACGTAGAATCCTCTTGGATAATTTTGGTAGGTTTGATTATAAAGTGCATCTCAACTTGAGAATTGATGTAGATATTTGATCCATATTGCGAGTTGCAAAAGAAACTATAGCATCCCTTTACATAGTACTAATTTAACATATTATTTTCTTTATAGAACATATTATTTATATCTGTTAAAACAAAAGATTCACTGGGGAAGATATGAAGTGAAAGATTCTTTATGTCAGCTTCTTCCATAGTTGACATATGTACATCTCTCTCTCTCTCTCTCTCTACAACTTATGCATTTTTTTTTTTTATCATGAGAAAAGATAAAATACATTACAAAGACGTACAACTAGTATTGTCCATATTAAGGTCTTCTTACAAGAAACATTAATCTCAAACCCATGTTGATTATTCAAAAGATAAATCGTTGGCTAACTTAAAATTTATTTCGGGATACTAATTCAAGTGATGTTTTTTCCTCTATTCAGAAGTCCTCTTGAGAAGACGTCTACCTCTTCCTTTTTTGTCACATCGCATCTTAGACGGCATTGGTTTTACTGACTTTTTGGAACAAACTCTTTTTTAATATGTGGTATTTTATCTCAAGGTTAGTTTTAGTCAATTAAAATGGGTGCTACATCGTCATCTTCTATGGAGGAAATGGGTGGTAGCTTCTAAGGGTTGGACTACCACTGAAGTTCGGATCTCTTCTAAGAGTTTTCTTCAGCTTAATTCCAAACCTTTAAATAGCACCTGGCCTTTACATAGTTCTGAAATCTTCAGGGTAATATATGTTCATTTTGGAATTATCATGTACCTGTACAAATGTAGAAACTTTAATTCTCCTATGCAATATTCAAGGATTGGGTGATCTAGTTAGTTTAGGAAAACTTATGTAGTTGATGTTGGGTTTCATGAAAAGTATTGACCTCAAAATTTCGATCTAACTATTTTATGTAGATCAGTTCTTACCGATTCCAAACAATTTCAAAACGGTTTGAATCAAAATTGATTATAGTGATCTCATACCTGATTCCAAATTTTTGGACCCTAATTTTTGCTCTCAAGTTTTGAAGAAACTAAATGCTTAAAGTTCTTTCATTTAGTTAAACTTCTTATTATATAAAATTTAAAAATATTATTTATTATATCTCATTTGACGAAACTTTTTGTTTACAATCAACATTTTTAGCCACATGAAATGATGGATGCCTCTTTGGTCAAACCAACCAATGAATGGAAAATTCCCCACCTGAATTAGCTTGAGTTCCTATTTCCACTATTTTAAACCAAAGTTGCAATAAAATTAGAAAGGTTGGAACTTATTGATTTTTTTTAATGGACAATAGGTGCATGAAATTTAAGCCCCCAACTAAAATGCCACAAGAAAGATATTTGCCTGACAAATCATTTTTTTTTTTTTTTGTGTTAGAAGAAATGCTTTATTGAGTGGCATCAAACAAAGCTTCACCCTATAAAATAACATTCCACACTAGAAAAAAAAAAAGTTAATTCAAAATATAATTAATTTTTCACTAATTCTTCCATTAGAAACTATAATTGTCCTAGTAATTCACATGTTTTCAAATTTTAAAAAGTAATTTTATCAAAATCCATGGAAGAAAAAATAGTCACATGTGGTTCTCTCACCCACCACTATGATATCATCATTACTCTCACTCTATTAATGACAGACTAAAATATCATTTCATCATTCTCAGGGTCTCATCGAAGTGTCAAGCTTTTTCACCCTTAAATACATTGTTTTGCTTTCTACTATTGACTTAATATTAGAAGCCTACCCCATATTTGTCGTGACAAATAAAACATGACAGAAATACAAATATGCTTTAAAAAAAAATTGGACCTCTACTGAGTATGATGAGCATCTTAATAAAATATGTATTAAGTGACATCATAAACTCTTTTTTTAGGTCTAAAACATCATAACTACTACTTTAGTTTTAGTTGTACTTGTATGTACTATTCCCCCCCCCCCTCTTTTTTAATTGTTTTACCAATATCATTACAAGGAAGGAGAAATATTGAAAAATGTTAGGCAGAAACTCCACCTTTATATTTTTTTTATTAGTAATAGCATTACGTTATGATGATGATGATGAGATGATGATGATAAGACAGTAATCTATAATGTAGGAAGTCATTACAAAATTAAAAATATCAAAGCACGAATTTCATTAGATGCTAATAACATATATAGAAGCTAATGAAGCAACTGACCTCACCAAAAATCATGGCCATACAATGAAGCATATCTATTATGTACATAAATTTAGCATAGGGTTTTCTTCACCTCGCTAAACTTATATAAGATCATCGGTAATAAAACCCAGTTAAATAATGTAACTAAAAATAATTAGTATTTTTCTAATATGTGATTGGACGATGACACAAAGTTTAATAACTTGAAATCGAGTACAAGATCAATCTCCATTGATTTTGATTCAATTCTATTTCATCCAGGAATGGTGAAGCTAGGCCGAATCAGTACACATAGAATAGTATTTTCAATTCCTTGTTGAATAATACTATTCCATCAATTTCAATCCAATATTTAAAAACTCGCCGCCATCATCACAGAATCTATGAGGTTAGCATTATTGTTTATTGTATCTTATCAAAAGTTTTTTGTGCTTTCGTTTGTTCCGTGGTCAACTCTATTTCAAAAACAAGAAAAAAAAAATAAAACTTTTTTGAAAAAAATGGGGTTCATCATTAACTCCCACTCCCTATTGTTTATAGTTTGAAATACCATTATCCAGACCAATCAAAAGATTAGATGGGAACAGATGATGAAATTCTCTCTTCACCATAAGTGGAGCAAAACTAGGTTCTTATCATCATTGTTTTTTGGGATAAATGCTGAGGTGCCAAATTAGTAAAGGAGTTGCCTCCTCTCAATAAGTAGCAACTCTATTCAAAATGATATCCTGTAATTAATTTAATGGCAAGGGAACCTTGTCCATTTAGTGTTCCTTTTTGGACATAAAAATACCAAACACACAGGGCAAGTAAGTCTTTTCACACCTGTGTTTGGACGTGAGGAACACTAGATGGACAGGCTTCTTTTCTCGTTTAGTTAACAAAAAAGTTTGTAAAGGAGTAACCTCTTTTAGTCATACCATCTTTGAATCATAAGAGTCCATTCACTTTTCACAGGCCCAAGAGAATTTAATCTGGAATCTATTTTGAGAAAGAAAAAAATCCCATTTTCCATTGATAAGTATGTAACTTCACAATGTAATTTTCCACCAAAAAAAAACTTCACAATGTAATTTCTAGTGAGAGAAACACTGAAACAATGTCTATGATTATTGGGATACTCAAGTCTGTGGAAATCACACAAAAAAGAAACTGGAAAGTGGAAACTCTGTTTCACATTCTAACTCAATTTCTGGTCCCACCATCACACATGCACACACAAACAAACTCAAAGACTATCATCTTATAACATCAAGAAGAGTTATATAAAATGGAAATGGTGGAAGGAAGAATTGAAGTTCATAAAAACAATAGAGACACAAGGTGGTTTTCCTCATCTTAATTAAGCA